>NC_142745.1:7000000-7300000 GCF_051943395.1 Hippocampus bargibanti
TAATGCCACCCACAGAAATATTGGAAGGAGGAGTCAAGATCATCCAAAATAAGTACCTGAGCTACGCCTCACAGGTCATCTGGCAGGATATTGTAAAGGATGGGGCAGCGCCTCTTGTACTGGAGGACAATGGACCTGAAAGTGAGTGAAGAGTACTCTCAAATTCAATCATCTGCAGTTTACTGGTCAACGAGGTTTGTCATGACGGTAAAAAAAATAAGATGATGTGCAGATGCCTACAGAATGGTTTGTTCCTGAATTTCAAATCAATGGTTAACTCTACCAAGGGGTAAATAAGGCTGAAGGGAAATGCAGTCGCTTGAGGGATAAAAACGTAAACACGCCTAACTGACTTCAGCTGAAGTGTATCTAAAAAGTCTACATACCCTTGTTTAAATGCTTTTGTGATATAAAAAAATGAGCCCAAGATAAAACATTTCATGACTGAACTTTATTTGGCCTTAAATAGAGGTCTTTTGATTACACCTTTGTTGAAACAGGTGGTGCAAGCTATTTTTATTCTACCTTTTAAAACGTTTCATCCCCCCCCCCCCCCTCCAGTTGAAACGTGGTGGTGGAAAATCTTGTGAAATTATCTTAGAAATTGTGATAATATTTTTGGGGGTTATCATAATAATCTGGGATTAGAATCGGGGTGTGTAGACTTTTAATAACCACTATACATTCAAACAAACATTTGCGTTGTGCACGTAAAGGAAATACAGTGATACCTTGGCTTATGAACTTAATTGGTTCCCAGACAGTGTGTAATGCAAAAAGTGTGTATCCCGAAAATTAATTTCACATAGGAAACCATTAAAATTAGAATAATCCGTTCCCACGTACCCATGAAAAAAATCATTTTCTACTTTGTAATTTTCTAAGCCTTAAAACTACACAAAATATACATTATTTTATGTATAAGAAATGTGCTGTGGTATTATAATTAATGAAATAAACTGTAGTTTATAATAAAGTCGTTTTATTTACCTTGGTGATGGTCGTTGATGGCTTGATGGAATGGAGTGTCCGGTTTCATCAGCATTAAACACTTGATGAGGAACGTAACCTTCTTCTTTCACCATCTTGAGGAATGATCTCTTGTAGGTGCTTTCTCTGTGATAATTTTGTCTAGTTCCTCATCAATTGTTTTTTGTTTAGCTGGGTTGATAGCTATTTGCATCAAGTGTACAGATGGCTTGTGCGGGTTGTTTGTGGACCCTGATTGATGGGATATTTTAACCTCGCAGTCTACACTCTGTCTTTGAACTATCAAAGTTGAAACCCTCTCACTGTTGCATGCCTCTCTCTTTAATGTTTAAACCACCCCCCCTCACTACTGCGTTCTTGACCAATCACGTGGCTTTAACCAAAGACCGCGGGCGAGGAATAGAGGACAAAAACAGTCGGCTGCCATTCTGTTGTTAGAAGAACGGGCTCGTTTGCGAACGACACATCACTAATTGAGGCAGCTCCTTGTACGAAAAAAAGTTCGTATGCCAAGGTAAAGTTCATATGCCAAGGTAAATTTTTCATAAATTTAACGTTCGTAAATCGAAAAGTTCGTAAGCCAAGGGGCTCGTAAACCGAGGTATCACTGTAGTACAAAATGCAACAGTGTGAAGAATTTAATGAATTTTGGTATCACCTCAAATCTCTAACTTAAAACATCACGGCCTCACAATGACTTTTTTAAATCTTTGCAGGAATATCTAAACGTGCTTTTTAGTTATAAAAGAACATAAGCCATTTTACTTTCTCTCATGCCTCAATACGTACTTCTGTTTGCATCAGAACCTTGCAGTGAAGCATGTGAGGACGTGCCATGTTGGGGTCCCGGAAATGACACGTGTCAGATCTGTAAGTAACAACAGCATCACTTTACTTTTTTTAATGGTTGTTTGACTGACATCTTGCCTCAAATATGCTCCAGTGACAAAGACGGTGTGCGCCCCCCAATGCAATGGCCGCTGTTTTGGCAGGAACCCGAGCGAGTGTTGTCACAATGAATGTGCGGGAGGCTGCACTGGACCCCTTGACACTGATTGCTTTGTAAGTTGTTATAATAATAATAATAATAATAATAATAATAATAATAATAATAATAATAATAATAATAATAATAATAATAGTACATTTCATTTATAAGCGCCTTTCAAAACTTTCATGGACACTTTACAGCAGAGGTTTTTCTGCGAGTGAGCAGCGGTAGCCAAATGCGCCTGCGTTTTACATGAAGCTAACTTTCTTTAACAGTTTTTGAGCGTAGTTTATATTAGCATTGACACAAAAGCATGTTGATTCACATACAACGTACAGGTGGGCGCTATGCATAAAATTTGTTTTTCTTTATCCTGAGCTAATTAGCTTTAGCTTTAACGTGGCTTTGAATTCAATAGTAAAACATTCACCCAAATTCCACATCATTTGATGTCGTTTTATCATAATGAAGTCAAATTATTGATCGGGCAAAAACAACCGTTGCCTATCCACATAGTTGGACTTAGTATGAGACAAACCGGAGATTTTGAAGGTCCACCAAATATCAATTAACTCATTCACTGCCATTCACAAATTTATTCAAAAATTGGAAATATAATGTAGAGCGCCATTCCCGAATTTGTTCGGGTTTTGGTTTTTCTTTTTTGGGTGTCGATAAAGCGCTGGCTATGGCTTCTGGCAATCTTTTTTCCTTTCCACATGGGGCATCATTTTCCATGTTAGCGCTTTGTACCCGCTTCAGCTGTTGTCAAAGCCCTCTATAAACCAATATGTATGTGTGTTGCATTGAATTTTGGACAGCCACCCTCATTTCAAGCTCATATAACTCCAGACCCATATAACTTAGGAATTAACTTTTTTTCTGATGAAAGTAAAGAGTCTAAGGTTTCTTACTCTGCATTGAATGTTTATGTAGTCCTAAAACTCAATATTCTGTGGGTCCTGGAATTCGAGTGACAATGACAAAAACTATGGCACTGGAGTAGACACATTTTTCCACGTGAATGAGTTAAATGCTAAGAATCACAAGATGAGGTCACCCCCTGTCTTCTCATTCAATATTCCATCTTTTTACATGATTCAGGAAAAGAATAGAAATGAGCAACACAAACTTTCCGGCGCATTGGAAGGAAAATTACAGTGTGGAGATGTATGTACAGTACTAAAAAGTGGCACGAGAGTTGCTTTTCAACATTAATATATGAATACTCACTGCGACTAAATGCTAAAACTATATTAAATATTGATTACTGTTCTTATCAATGACATTCAAGGTACTGAAATTATTGATTTGTTAAAAAAAAAAACGAAATAACATTTGAGGACTCTTAGCACTTTTTTTGTCACCAATTCACACCTTTTCAAATGTCTAATTTTAGTCATCTGTCCCGTTTTGCAGGCTTGTCGAAACTTCAACAACTCAGGTTCCTGCGTTCCTCAATGTCCTCAGACGGTGATCTACAACAAGCACACCTTCAAACTCGAACCCAATCCCGATGCAAAGTACCAGTATGGCTCCATCTGTGTGTCCCAGTGTCCCAGTGAGTCTGAAGCAATTATCGGTCTACTACTATTTGTAATGCATTTGTGCCGTTTGTCTCTTAAGATGACATGTTGTATGTTTTTATTTACATAGCAAATTTTGTGGTGGATGGCAGCTCATGCGTAAGCAATTGTCCCACCCATAAAATGGAGGTGGAGAAAAACGGGGTGAAAAGGTGTGAGCTCTGTGGAGGCCTCTGTCCTAAAGGTATGCACTGCATTGAATGCTCAAAGAAGGACTGTGATGTCATTACAATTTGAGATTTTTTTGCGTTTTTCTTAAACATACAATGCTGGATACATGTAAGAAACAATCATGGAATAAATAAATAAAAAAACTCTGTTCATTGATGTGGTCCACCAAGCATTGTCAAAAAAATCTATTTGTTTACACTCTTCACTTTCTTCAACTCCCGAACTCAACAATTTTACAACTGTATTGAGCATTTGTAGTATTCCTAAAGTGAAATTGTCCCTTGTAGCCTGCCGTGGTACAGGAACTCAGAACCGACAGACAGTGGATGCTCTTAACATCGACAGTTTTATTAACTGCACAAAGATCCAAGGCAGTCTTCACTTCCTGGTGACCGGGATCCATGGGTAACAACACTCTCCGCACTATAAATGTTCATATTAGCGCTATTTGAACTTACATTTCTGTCTTTTATGCCAATCAAAGAGACGATTACAACAACATCCCAGCCCTTGAGCCTGAAAAACTGAAGATTTTCAACACGGTGCGAGAGATTACAGGTTTGTGTTTACGCAGATCTCAAGATTCTTCAATGATCGTGGACATTTTTGATTGATATGACCACTGAACACTCGCAATGTAATATTTTCAGACATCCTCAGTATCCAGTCGTGGCCTGAAAATATGACGGATCTATCCGTGTTCTCCAACCTGCAAACCATTCAAGGCAGAACACTTTACCGGTGATTTAAAAAATGTTTTTATTCTCTATCTGCAATATCAAATGACACACTTTCTAATCATATTGTATCTTGTTTTTTTTCCCTTGGTCACTCTATCCTTTCAAACTATTTAGAGGCGTGAGCTCTCGAAGGTATATTAATGTTTTCACATGGCCACATTTTTCGGGTTCTGAACTCATTCACTGCCATTCATGAATTTATTCGGGAATTGAAAATATGACATAGAGCGCCGTTTCCTAATTTGTTCGGGTTTTGTTTTGTCATGCTTGGATGCTGATAAAGTGCTGGTCAGACCTCTGGCTATTTTTTTTTCCTTCTACGAGGGGGCAGCATTTCCCTTTTTTCCATGTTAGCGCTTATTTGCAGCTTCGGCTGTTGTTAAAGCGCTATATCAACCAATATTTATGTATTGCATTGTATTTTGGACGGCCAACCCCATTTCAAGCTGAGTTAACTCCAGACCCATATAAATCAGAAATTAACTCTTTTTTTCTGATGAAAGAAGAGAGTTGAAGGTTTCTTACGCTCCATTGAATTTTTATGCAGTCCTAAAAATCAATATTCTGTGGGTCCTGGAATTCAAGTGACAATGACAAAAACCCTGATTTAATCTCATTTGGAATTTAATGTTTTTTAACTCATTCACTGTCCGACAATGTGCAAAAATGTGTCCACTCCAGTGCCAGGGTTTTTGTCATTTTCACTGAAATTGCAGAACCCACAGAATATTGAGTTTTAGGACTACATAAACATTGAATGCAGCATAAGAAGCCTTAGACTTGCTTCTTTCATCAAAAAGAGTTAATTCCTAAGTTATATGGGTCTGGAATTATCTCATCTTGAAATGGGGGCGGCTGTACAAAAGGCAAATGCTGCCCCCTTTGAGGGGAAAACATTGCCAGAGGTTTGACCAGCGCTTTATCGGCGCCCCCCTGCAAGAAAAACCAAAACCCGAACAAATTCGAGAATGGAGCTCCTCGTCATTCTTTTCAATTCTCAAATAAATTTCAGAATGGCAGTGAATGAGACAGAGAATGGTTGCCTGTCAATCATTGGAGCTCATTGCCATTCTTTTCCAGGGGCTACTCTCTGCTGGTGATGAAGATCCCGTCTTTGACATCTCTGGGCTTACGATCGCTTCAAAGAATAAATGACGGAAGCGTCTATATCACAGGAAACAAGAAACTGTGCTACCACGACACCGTCAACTGGACGCGTATCTTGACCAGCAGTTCACGCCCGCAGCGACGCCAAAAGTATATTGACATTAAGGAAAACAGGCCAAGAAATGAGTGCGGTGAGTTGGTTTGGGTCAGGGCTTGGGAAAAAAAAAACATTTTGTGACATTTTTTATTACATTTATGTCTCTGTGTTTTTGTGCAGTTGAGATGGGCCACGTGTGCGACCCTCTATGCTCATCGGAAGGCTGCTGGGGTCCAGGCCCGGATCAGTGTCTCTCCTGCAAAAAGTACAGCAGAGGAGGAACTTGTGTGCCAGACTGCATGTTTGTGACAGGGTCAGTTTTCATCCATTCATCCATAAGGTCCTTCTGACCCGATGCTGCTTATTTTGTCATCTGTGGTCTGTGGAAATATTTTGAGAGATGATTTCTATGTGAATGTAGGGAGACACGTGAGTTTGCTGATGCATCAGGAGAGTGTATGCCCTGCCACCCTGAGTGTAAAGTCCAAGATGGAAAGGAGACCTGCACGGGCCTGGTATAAAAGCTCACAAAAATGCTCACCCAAATCAATTTTTTTTTAAATATCATCATGCCTTAAACCTCCAGTATACTGCATTTGTTACTTACAGTTATGGTGTATTGAACATACGTCCCTTGTCGACTGCCCAAAGGCATCTGGGATAGGCTCCATCATAACCCTTATGAGAATAAAATTAATCTGAAAATGGATGGATGGATTTTTTTTTTGATTTTTGAACTGAATCATTATTTCACACATTCACTGCCAGACATGGCAAAATGTGTTCACTCTAGTGCCAGGGTTTTTGTCATTGTCACTAGAATTCCAGGACCCACAGAGTATTGAGTTTTAGGACTACATAAACATTCAATGCAGCGTAAAAAAACTAAATCTCTCTTCTTTCATCATAAAAAAAGAGTTAATTCCTAAATTATATGGTTCTGGAGTTATAGGAGCTTGAAATGAGGGCGGCTGTCCAATACACAATGCAATACAATCATATTGGTTTATACTGTATAGTGCTTTAACAACAGCTGAAGCTGGAACAAAGTGCTAACATGGAAACAAGGGAAATGCTGCCCCCTTGTGGAAATCGGCACCCAAACAAGAAAAAACAAAACCGAACAAATTCGGGAATGGCGCTCTACGTCATATTTTCGATTCTCGAATAAATTCGTGAATGGCAGTGAATGCATTAAGTACATTTCTTGTTCTATTTCTATATTTAAATGATATTGAAACCAAGTCCATCCGTTTGTTCATATGTGCAGGGAGCAGACGAATGTGTAGCTTGTGCCAACCAACAGGACGGCCCACATTGTGTCTCCTCATGTCCGGAGGGTGTCATGGGAGGTGAGGGGGTCATCTTCAAGTACCCGAACAAGCAAGGTCGCTGTGAGCCGTGTCACATCAACTGTACTCAAGGGTAAGTCAAACACGTGTTACTCTGTCAACTCTCTATTTGTTCGGCATTTTGCTCAAATATAATTCCTCTCTAGATGCTTTGGTCCAGGTACTGGAGGCTGTATTGGGTCTTCCAGATACATTTCTGGGTAGGATTCCCCTCACATGTGTCAGAATTTGCATTCATGTTTTACATGTCCGCAATTTGAAATCTGTATTCTCTAATTGTGTTTTCTTAGACAAGCAACCACAGGCATAGTACTGGGAGTTATCGCCATTCTGTTTGCCAGCTCCTCTATTTTCGTGCTGAGCGTTTTGTACCACAGAGGGCTTGTCATCCGCCGTAAACGAGCTATGAGGAGGTACATGGCCAGTGGGGAGGTGAGTCTTTAGTTTCAGTTTGATAATGGTTATTATATCCTGATTGGCTTATTTTTGCGGAATTCTGGTTAATACGTTGAATTTATAGTTGTTAGTCTGTCATTGCAAATGGATTATGATCAAATTTTGTGTTTGAAACTGTAGTTTATATCTCAAAAGAAGCCACAATCACCCACAAAAAGTTAGGGATTTTCCAGAGGAAATTTCAGGATGAATCTAAAATGCATTCGTGGTGAACTTAATTTGACCATCTCTAAATAATCATACATTTCATTTATAAGCCTTTTAAAACTCTCAAGGTCACTTTCCAATCACTGGGTAAGTTTCTTTCTGTGGGTGAGCAGCGACAGCAACACACGCCAGCGTTCACTCAACCCGGAAGTAACTCTAATAGAAAGCTAGCTAGCTAGCTAGCTAACGGATAGCTTATAGATAGCTAATAGATAGCCAACTAATGTTTGAATGTACATGTCCAACTCTTCATTGTGTCCGTATTTTTCTTCGGTTCTGTATTAAAACGCTGGGAGGCAAAATCCATAACAGGTTGTTAAGCCATGAATGGGCCAGTTAGTGCATTTGTTGTTTCAACTGGAATGAAGGTTAAGACAATATCACAGTCCTCGACAGTCGCCAATTCTCAGGCGTACACGACCAGTTGGAATACGCGGGCTCCCTCTGGTGGCATACTGTACAAAGAAATTACAGAATTCCATTTTGAATTATGTTGTTTTTATATTCATATATTTACGAGTATTTGGGTAATTTTGAAATATTTGTGTATTTAGAACACTTGGGGATTATTTTACTTATTTAAGTGTAAGGGTTTGCATATATCGTGGTACATTTAGGTTCCTATTAGGTAGTATTTGAGCAGTTTTATGAATTTTTACAGTATTTTTAATTTTACAGTAGGTAACCTTGAAGTAGTATGTACATACACCCGGGGTTGTTTAGGGCACATTGTACATAAACACTTTGGTCCACGATGCAACTTTAATACGGTTCGTCGTGGTGGAGAGAGCAATATTTGATGTGGTGGGACTTAAGAACCACTAGTCTCTTACTGTTGTGCATTTCAAGAACAAAAAAACAATTGACCCACAGTGTTTTGACATTACCAAGATTTAAACAGGATTTCTGTTAAAAGCATGTTTCAACAGAGGAGATAATTTGACATTTTTGCACATTTTCTTGGAGCAAACACCTGTTGTGAAATTTACCATAACGTTCCTTGTTAGAGAACATCAAATTTTGCTAAGATTAATAAAATGTGAACGGTTTGACATTAAAGGTTTGGAGAAAATCTAATTAAGTTCAGGTTATATTTACACTGATGCTTAGTGCGAATTTTCCCCATGGGACTCAAATATCAAATAATGTGATTTTTGGTTAACTATTTAACACTGATTTAACACTATTTTTGTGTTCTCTTTTTAAACAATTGGAGGATGTCCAGTGAAATTCAATGTCGTCACCTCCACCTAAGACTTTAAAAGTTTAAAATACACTTTTTTTGTTGTGTACACTCAGGGTTGTGAGCCACCTGATCCTGGTGAGAAGGGGCCCAAAGTTCACGCTCGGATCTTGAAGTCCACTGAGTTGCGTAAGATCAAGCTGCTGGGTAACGGCGTGTTTGGATCAGTTCATAAGGTAGTGAAAATGGTGTCACCCCTTGCGACTATTGAAAAGCATGTTCAAGTCTTCCTGCATTTCACAGGGTATTTGGATCCCTGAAGGAGACACGGTCAAGCTTCCGGTTGCCATAAAAACGATTCATGATCGCACTGGGCGGCAGACGTTCTTCGAAGTGACAGATGTGAGAAAGCCGAACACCGCTTATTTGAAAAAGAGAATAGCTGGGAGCTAGGCGATAAATTTAATTCAATTAACAATTCAGATTGATTTCTTAGCAATTTTTAAACAGTGTTTTTAAGGGATGAAAATTGAGAAAAAGTTGTGAATAATGTTATTGTTGTTTTTCTTTTAGTTAGCAAACTGGAAAACTCAATTAAAATCAGAATGTGTATTGAGGAAGGCTTTTGCGCTTCTGTAAGATTCAAAGCCAAACAATCATGGCCAATGCATTTTCTTCTTCTTTTCCTTTCGGCTTTTCCCTTCAAGGGGTCGCCACAGCGAATCAATGTCCTCCATCTTCAGAGGTTTGATTCGCATGTTAGTTTTGGCCAAGCTTTTACGTCGGATGCCCTTCCTTACACAACCCTCTGTATTTATCCGGGCTTGGGACCGGCACAAGAAGACACTGTCCCCTTGTGGCTACAGAACAAGCAACTACTGCATATAAACTTCATAAATATGTACATGCTGAGTAAAAGGTTCCCAAAGACAAAATGGTCATCGGCACAGCCCATTCAAAAAAAAAGCAAAACTATGCATAAATGTGCCATTAAAACTTAACGTTCAACAACCGTGACAAATTCTCAATGTCGACCACAGCACATGATGGTGATGGGAAGCTTGGACCATGTCAATGTCGTCCGGATCCTCGGTATCTGCCCTGGTGCCGACCTCCAGCTCATCACCCAACTCAACAACCAAGGTTCCCTGTTGGAGCACGTCCGAAGCAACAAGAACAAACTCAGTCCCCAGAGGCTCCTCAACTGGTGTGTGCAGATCGCAAAGGTAAAAGTCAAATGGTCTGACTGAGCATCGCTTTCCTATGCAAGACGAGACAAGGTGACATCCTCATTGTCATCTCAGGGTATGCATTACCTGGAGGAGAACAGGCTGGTCCACAGGAACCTGGCTGCCAGAAATGTGCTGTTGAAGAAAAATTACACCATTCAAATCTGCGACTACGGCATTGCCGACCTACTGTACCCTGATGACAAAAAGTATTTTTATAATGAAATCAAGGTTTGTATATTGGCTAAAACATTGATTTTCTGTTAAATAAAGATAATTGGATTATATATGCGTTGTTAAATATTTGAAATTCATTTCTAGACACCAATCAAGTGGATGGCCTTGGAGAGCATCCTGTTTCGCAGATACACTCATCAAAGTGATGTCTGGAGTTATGGTGAGTCATGTTTTCATTCTATTTGCTGTACTAATACAATATAGCAGATTGACTCTTTTACAATAATACACAAAAATGTTCTAATTCATATGTATCTGTAACTTCACAATTGTCACGTTTGCTCTCTTTGTTGCAAAGTGCTTCTTCCATTACCCGCGGCGGGCCCTTGATTTCATCGCTAGGCCTTCAGTAGGCGTACGTGTGTGGTGTGATTTACTACTAATTCCACTAGAGCAGAGGTGCCCAACCCACGGGCCGCGGACCGTTACCGGTCCGTGGGTCATTTGGTTAAATGCTTAAATACGAAAACACACACTGGGAAGCAGTGCAACAGGGGAAAAGTAATGAAAGGAATTATTTAATAAGAATTCATGGACAAAATATAATTAATATCAGTCCATGATTCAGATGTTTTTAGGCCAGCAGAGAAGGCTTTGCAGGCCTTGACAGTCCGCCACTGGTTAATCTTCATGTGTGTATTATATTATTGATCATTACCAATTGTTGAAAATGGCTTGTTCTCAATTATGAGTGAATATTAATGGTGGAACGAACATGGGGGTTTTTGTACAGTGAGACCTCAACTTACGAACTTAATTGGTTCCCAGACAGAGTGTGTAAGGCGAAAAGTGTGTATCTCAAAAAAAAATTCCCATAGGAAGCCATTAAAATGTGAATAATCCGTTCCCGGGTTTCCATAAAATATACTTTTCACCTAAATAAGCCTTAAAACTACACACAACATACCTTATTCTATGTATAATAAATGTGCTATTGTATTGTAATGAAAGAAATAGACTGCATTGTATCATAAAGTCACTTTATTTATATTTGTGATGGTCATTGATGGCTTGATGGAATGGCGTTGGACGTCGAAGGTCAAAGGGAATTGCTGTTTGGAAAGAGAGGCGCATTACATGAGGACTGTAATTAAAGAAATAAACAGTGCTGTAAATTAAGTTTTATTTACCTTTTTGATGGTCGTGGATGGCTTATGGAAGGAGAGTCACCTTCCATAAGGACTGTTGGTAACTTAACCTCTGGTGCTGTTCGGTCGCGTGTTTCCGCCGAAGATCACTCCGCCAGCCGTGGTGGGTGTGTATTATGAAAATAGTGCTTACTATAATTTTCAGAAATTTGACGTTTGTAAGATGAAAAGTTTGTAAGATAAGGTGTTTGTAAGTTGAGGTCTCACTATAATTCTTTGCTGTGCTCTTTCGATGCCACGTTAAATCTGTCTTTCATTGATAGGAGTAACAATATGGGAGATGATGTCGCACGGAGTGGAGCCGTACTCAAACATGCGCCCGCAAGAAGTTCCGGATCTGTTGGAAAAGGGGGAGCGATTATCCCAACCCCCTATTTGCACAATTGATGTGTACATGGTCATGGTCAAGTGTGAGTTTATCATCTTTAAGTTTGGTTTCTGCTTATAATTACATCCTCCTCAATATACTGTATTGGATTTGATCTTGTCAAATGTGACAACAACCTCACAGGTTGGATGATTGATGAGAACGTCCGTCCCACATTCAAAGAGCTCGCCACTGAATTTACCAGAATGGCACGAGATCCTCCTCGTTACCTGGTGATCAAGGTGAGATGGCATACGCAGTACACAGGTGGGTGTGGTCATGTTCTTTGTATCACACATTTTATTTGCCATCAACAGGAGGAGTGCAGCCAGCATGATGGCCCCTCTGATGAGTTCACCCAACGTAGCGCAGACCTAGACCATGACCTGGATGATCTCGAATTTGAGCTGGAGGACCAGCCGGAGCAAATATCATTCGAAGACCTCAACCCGCCCTCCCACTACCTGTCTCCTACTAAGTCGAGGAGCTTCAATGCTCTTTGCAGGCTGGATTCTAACAGAGTAATTCATTCCCATCTCGTTTTAAAATACAGGACGTTGGGAAAGTGTCAGAGATGTTTATTCGGACACTGTGAACAAAGGGTCGAATACAGGAAGATTGTCTTTTACTGCCGGCAGGGACGCAGCCATTCATGACTGACACCCAACCCTCTGCCAAGCTATTTATTAAGACTATATGCAAATTTAAGTGATACACGAATAAAACAAAGTCTTCTTGATTTGAATAACACGCCCCTGGACGTCCCAAGCACCAACATCCATAAACCAACAGAACATACATTTTAATGGGTAGTATTTCCATGAATTGACAGATTTGTAACCTGGCTAATGAGCTCTTCGTGTGAAGGGGTTTACCAAGTCATAAATTCCGCCCAAGGCCAGATTTCCTACCTGAGGTTGACAATTTAACAGGCTGTGTCTGTTCACCTCAGATTGACCTGAGATTTTCTGTGCTTCCATTGTGGGCCTTGTGTTCGGCCACCAAAGCATACAACAAAATGAAACTTATAAATATGATAACTTCTATTCTGTCTATTTTCTATCAGAAAGTCACTCTGCATTTATCTTTTTTTTATGAACAGACATATTCTAACGTAACTTCCTTGATCTAAATACAACTGGTGTCTCTTAAGGTGGTTCTGAGTTCACCGGGTGGTGCTGGTTATCTGCCAATGACATCAGGTGTTGACAACCCCGGACAGGTAAGAGCTTCAAAACACTGAAAGTGTGCCATGAAATCAACTACAGTAAAGTCTCGTTATATCGATATTCAAGGGAGTCCGAAAAAATATCGATATAACCGGGACTATCGATATATCCGACCCTGTTTGCATGTAATTTTCTCCGTGCGTGCATAGAAATAGTATCGATATAACCGGGACTATCGATATATCCGATATCGATATAACGAGACTTTACTGTATGTTCATAATCATCCTTAAAGGACAACCGACGCCTCTGGACAAGTTGTGTCCATAATTTGTAAAATCACTTCAAACGACTTCTACTGAGCATATTTTACAAAGATTCCACCGCATATTGCTATATTTTACGTTTTAAGACTCGCACTGAATATTCAGGAAGTCTTGTTTTCAAGTTGATGACGATCCCCACGTGACGTCACGTTTGGAACGCCCCTGACCGAGAAAGCGACACGCAATGCATTTTGCGGTACTTTTTTGGTCTGAAAACTTCGTGTTGATGGTGAAATTAGAAAGAAAACACTTAAATAACGCTATGGTGAATTGTTGTGTGTTGCACCAAGACTACTATTTGATACTAGCTGACACAAATTCCCAGTAGAGAAATCAGGCCATTTCCAACTGAGCTTGGGCGCCATCTTGTGCATTTTCTGGGACGCTACATTGGAGTCCAGATGCCTCAAAATGACTTCTTTAATCGATTGCAAACATTTATGCTTTCCAATTTGAATCATATTCATAACTGGATGAGTAACAAGAAAGCATCTTCTCCGAATCTGAAGCCATTGTTTTGATTCTCGAGCAAGGCAAGACGTCTTGGTGTGACGTCACGAACTGGGGGCGGGACTTTCTGAAACTCGCCATTTCCGGTTTCATTTTGAAGTCGTTTTTGGACACTTTAAGTCATTTTTATTGGTGTTTTTCATTTGACTAAAAATATCAGCCTGTGTGTTTTGGGTATTTTATAAAAACGTATAACGCTATAAAACGTTTTTCGGATGTCAGTTAGGAAACAAAAAAAATGGTGTCGCTTGTCTTTTAAATTACGCATTAAAAGTGTTCAAAATGCCCTTCTAATATTGCACAACTCACAATATTTCAGGCTGTGTGGCAGTCACGTTCTCGACTCAACTCTGCTCGCACTGTGTCCGAGAGTTCGGAGGGCGGCGGCACCGTCACCGAATTGGAGATGATCGAGGACTCATGCCTGACTGGGAGCCCAAAGCGTAGACGTCAGAGGCTGGACAGCGCCTATATGTCGCAGAGAGACAGTTTGTCTGGCGGGCCGCCTGAAACGCCACCCCCAGAAATGGATGAAGAGGACCAAAACGGTTATGTGCTGCCTGGAGACAGCCCGGAAAGAGGTGATGTATTTGATGTTTTTTTGTAGGAATAATAGCGTGGACTTTACAAAAAAATGAACTATACCTTTGTATTTCGATGTATCATTATAAGTGAATGATTGAGCACCTCTGCCTCTGTAAATAAATGTTCCTCTCTCTTCACAGAAACCTTGCTGTGTCCATCTCGGGTCATTCCCAGTGGGATAGGCAAGTCCCAATCGTCCGGGCTCTTGTACAACCTGAACGATGAGGAATACGAGTACATGAACAAGCAGACGCGTTTCTCGCCCCGAATTAACAGTCACCTAATGGACAACGCCCCATCTCTGAAGCCCAACAAGAAGCGTGCATCCTCCCTATCGTCAAAGATGATGGGCAGCTCAGGCGATGTCACGCCATTCATCAGGAATAATCACAACTCCAAACAGATTGCTTCTCAAGAGGTTAAATATGAGTACATGGATATCAGGTGTAGTGAGAAGGATGATGATCCTCCGGCCCACGATCCCCCTCTCCCTCCTCCATTTCCTCCTCCCATAGCTATTGGGATGACAGAACAAGAGAAGGATATAGAAGAGGAGTATGTGGAAGATAGTGATTATCATTACACTAACAAACAGCCAAAGCTGAGACAAGCTCTTCGAGAAAACAAAAAGCTAAAGATTCAGGATCGGGATGACGGCAGGTCTTATGAATACGAAGATATGCACTGCTTCGCCGCAATGAAGCCTGCAGACGCAGCAGTGTACCAGAACATGCAAACAGACAACGAGGGAGAGACAAATGGCGCCACAGCCCGTCAGTTTGGCATTGATCCTTATGTAAAAGTGCGAGCTGGAGTTGATGTCGGAGATACTGTAAGTGGAGACCGATCCTTTGACAATCCCGACTATTGGCACAGCAGGATGTTCCTCAAGCCCAAAGCAGTGCCCACATGAAGAAGGCTCATCTGCTCCATGCTTATTTCTATTCATGAAGGACATGACAAGACAGGACAGCTAAAATGTAGCCCACTTCAACTGAGCGATAAATATTATTAATGTACGCTACTGTATTCAGGATTGCCAGTGGGGCATTTACAGATATATGAGCAAGGACTGAGGACAAAAAAAAAGAACATGTAACAAGCGATATCCAGTATTTTTGTTTACAATTTGACATGAACAAAATTGTTTTTCTTTGTATATTTTCTACTTAAAATAAAACGTTTTTAATATGTTGTCTGAGTCGTGTTGTCTTAATTTTTAAACTACAAGCGTTACACTGGCTTTCTTTTCTGTTACTTAAATAAAACAAAACAAATACAATGGATCTTGGTGTTTATGTTTTCAAGCGCCTAATTTTAAGTTCCTGAGTCTTGCTGAGCTTTTTATCTGGAACTCTAGAGACCAAAGTGTATGAGTCTGTGCAACTATACTTACATTTGTGAAAAGGTTAATATGTCACGTCTTGAGTTTCATATATAAACACATATATAAAATTTGCATATGAATGTCGATTGATTATTTTCTCAATTGTAGTAATCCATCCATTCATTTTCAGACATGCCATCCAATGGTTATACAGTATTGTCCAATGATGACCCCCAAATGAGACATTATGGTAATGATGAAACCAATTACTACTTTTACTCAGAACAAGTATGGTATGTATCATGGAACCTGTTAAGTACCGTATTTTCCAGTGTATAAGGTACACTGGATTATAAGGCGCACCCCCAATAATTACATGTTTTTAAAAAGGTTTCCATGTATGGAAAACGTTTGCATTCATTATAAGACGCAACAGTTGAGGCTGGGCTTACGTTTCATACATTCCAGCAGGGACCCTGCACTACTTCTACAGTCGTTGACTGCTAACAGTAGTTGCGAGATCTGCTAATATTACTTCACACAAAAGGCGCACCAGCATAAGACGCAGGGTCATCAGAAAATGAAGGCTTTTGAAAAATCTTTAAAGGACAACCGACGTCACTTTTTTTGTTTCTTAACTGACATCAGAAAAACGTTTTATAGCATCTAAAATACCCAAAACACGCAGTATGATATTTTTATTCAAATGCAAAACACCAATAAAAATGACTTAAAGTGTCCAAAATCTGCAAAAAATTGAGCTGCGAATTGGGCATTTTCAGAAAGTCCCGCCCCCAGTTCGTGACGTCACACCAAGACGTCTTGCATTGCTGAAAAATCAAAACAATGACTTCAGATTCAGAGAATATGCTTCATTGTCCCACCTCCAGTTATGAATATGATTCAAATAGTTCTAAAGAGGAAAGCATACATGTTTGCAATCGATTAAAGAATTTATTCCATGCCATTTTGAGGCAACATTGAGGGGAGACGTCTCAACAAAAAAGAGGCACAAAATGGCGACCACGACCTCGTGCCCGAAGACAGCTGAGATAGGCTCCAGCAACCCCCGCGACCCTAATGAGGAAGAAGCGGTACGGAAAATGAGATGAGAGAAAATGGCGACCTTCTGTGGCCACCTCCGTTTCTACAGGCTGATAAATTCCTTATATGGAGCTTGGACGCCCTCTTCTGGCGGGTTTTGGGTGCAACACCAGGTCCCCAGACCAAACAAGTTCAGCAAAATAGATTGACCTGATGGAAGGACCGCTACAATGTGTCTTTTTTTCGGTCAGGGGCATTCCTTTCGTGGTGTCACGTACGGACGTCACCAACTCAAAAACAGAACTTCCTGAATATTCAGCGTGAGTCTTAAAATGTAAAATATAGCTATATGCGGTGGAATCTTTTTTAAATACGCTCAGGAGAAGTCATTTGAAGCCATTTTACAAATTATGGACACAACCTGTCCGGAGACGTCGGTTGTTCTTTAAATATCAACAAATTAATTATTTCCAAACAAATGGAACTAAAGAAAAATCAAGTTGAGTTACATGCGTGGATGCAGAGAAGTGGTAAATGAATTTCCCCCCGTAAAGAAAGCAGGTCGGACTTTCCACTTTCATTGTCAATTTCCTCGTAAATCGCATACCCAAGTTAAGTTTCGATTTATCATGAGGTTGTTTGATTGACGGACTGCTCGACAAACCACATGCGCTGCTCCGGCTGCGAATCAACCAATCAGCAGTTTGTTTTGATTTTGTTACGGTAACTGTGGAATCACGAACGTCCATTGTGGCTCTGAATGGCGCTTTAGTGTAATATTTTGGAACCAAAATGGCGTCGTCGCGTTTAACAGTTGTGGGAGGAAGCTATTCGACGAAAACGAGAGTCAAGGAAATACAGTCCATAACATTGTCACGCCTTCGTTCGATTCGCAGTCTGATGGAAACCGTCGGTTACTTCCAGTCTACTTTTTACGGCCAGAAATCTAATATTTAATAGACCATTGTCGCGACAACGAGTTGACGTTGGAATCTGCCGATAGCAAGGTATGGACATGTTGCCCAGGTGAACTTGTATACATTTACAGAAGTATTCTCTTCAAAGATACAGTCTCCACTTTGAGAAGAGGGGTAGTACAGTATCTACTCCAAGTCCAAAGTTTGCAATTTTACCGTTCAGCTGACTTTTGATGGTGTAAGGTTATCAGCAGTGTATTTAATCATCTTCATCGGCAAAAATGTCACCTTATCACTCCTTGTTCTTCTTCCCTTGTCCCCAAGATGTCCCAGTGGGAGAGACTGATGCAGCTGCCTGATGCTTTCAGTCAACAGTTAGACGACCTGTATGACAGGAAGGGCCTTCCCATGGATGTCCGCCATTACTTGTCTGGGTGGATCGAATCACAGCAGTGGTAAGCTTGGGCAACTTCAAACAACACTTGGAATATACTGTACTAATATTAGATAATTTAAGGAAAGGGCTCTCGCATTGATACAATGTCTGTGCCATCCTCAAGAAACAAATGTGAACACATAAAACACTTGACAACAACTCCCACATCCATTCTTCGTGGCTCTGAGAATTGTTGACGTGAATTATTACTGCACCACATGGACAGATCTGAATACAAATGGCCACCAGCAATTTGACACCTTAGTGCCAGAGCTGCATTCATGAGTAAAAATACAAATCACTTTTGACTGCAATGAACATCTAATTCACCTTTTTGACAAAACACCGATTTGTTCTCACGTATGCTTCTCTCCAGGGAACGAGCAGTGAGCGACTATGATTTGGCTATGGTATTGTTCCAGGCCCTGTTGGAGAATCTTGACATTCAGTATAGCCGCTTTGTACAAGAGGAGTCCTTCGTAATGCAGCATAAGATTCGACGTTATAAACAGAATTTTCAGGTCTGGACTGGATGTTTTGAATATGCATCACGCTAATTATTTTATGGGAATAAAAAAATGTTAATTTTTATCTTCTGGTACACATTTCCACATTTTAAGGGTATAATGAATGTCTTAATGATATTATGCTTTTTTTCCGCCAAACTGAAACTGATAATTTCTTCATATTGTTTATGATTTGCGCAATCTCTCACAGAGGTACCAGGAGTACCCATGTGCCTTGGCTAACACAGTGTATTGGTTCCTGCATAAAGAGAAAGAGATCTTGCAGACTGCGGATCTGGCTGAGCAGGTTGAAACATTTTTTTTTGTGTGTGACAGAAGTCATGCATATTATGCACACTCTAGTGAAGACGTTACAAAAGACAATTGGAATTACAGGAAAAAAATCCTGGGGAAAAATATATAATAGTCATTGTACTAAGTTCATCCTGTCTACTTGATATCTAATTTAAAACAGATTCTTTACTTACAGACAGTGTAGGTGTTCAAATACCTGACATGTTTCGGCATCTACTTCCGCCTTCGTATTTGAACACCTACACTATCTGTAAGTAAAGAATCTGTTTTAAATTATATAATAGTCATAATGTGTACCTTCATTCTAATATGATACTTCATGTTTAATGTTACAAATTTACATACAAAGTATTATAATATGGTGGTTTTTAGATTGTTCCTTCGTGGGAACATTTTGGTTGAAATCAAGTAGGCCAAATCACATCAATATTGCCACATTTGATTCCACTGTCCTAGAAGACAGTCTATGTTTAATTATTTTGTTCTACTGTCCCTTATCAGGTGCGAGTTTTGCAAGTAGAACAAGGAGGCTTTGAGACCAGCACTCAGCGTGACCTTGACCGGAAAATGGCCAGCCTTAAAAATGAAGTGCAGGTCAAGATATTGTTGATTTAGTTTTGAAGATGTAGATGAAATATGTGACTTTCTGTGTTTTTTTTTTTAATTGCGGGCTTACAGTGTATGGAACATACAATGATGTGTCTGGAGGAGCAGCAAGATGAGTTTGATTTTAAATACAAAACATACTTGTTAGAAGGTAAGCAAAGAGCAATGTCTTACTAAATTTGAAAGTTCTTTGAGAATGTGTCACATTCTTTTTTTTTTTTTTGATCTTGCTTGGAAACTGAAAATGCCGCCACGAAAGACAACTCCGCAAACCCACAACAAGACAAATTTCAGTTACTTATCAACAACCTCAACAAGAGCAGGATGGTAAGAGACAGTGGATACACAGAATGAAATCAGTTTCATCCTTAGTTGTATTTTCTCCTTTCTCATGTTTGTCTTTTGGATTCAGAGTGCTCTATCTGGCCTTAATAAACTCCTGGACAGAGCCGAGGACTTGACAAATGTCTTGGTGAACCAAGAGATGTCGCAATGGCAGAGGAGACAGCAAAAATCCTGCATCGGAGCTCCAGACAGAGTTTGTTTGGATCCGCTTGAGAAATGGTATGCTGCATTGTGTGGATAAACACAGCATTTTTTGGGGGTTCAGATTTATTTCAAATAATATCGATTGAAATCTGCAAGTTATGTTTATTTTTATGTTGTGACTATTCTGACACTGGTGCTTTTTGTTGGTCTTATCTGTCTGCTACATTGAGAAATGTAATTTAATGCAAGTTAAATATAAATGAAAAGTGCCACATGCTCAGAAGGTATTAATGGTCATCATCTCACTTGAGAAATTGGTATCCCTAAAAATGAAACAGACAAAAGTCTCCATAGCCTATTTGGCTGTGATGTCATTCATTTTTTTTCTACTGTCTAACACTTGTGCGGCCATTCATTCGCCTTATAGGTTTACCTGCGTTGCAGAATGTCTCTTCCAAGTGCGTGAGTTCCTCAGTAAGTTGGAGGAGCTGGTTGGAAAGATAAGCTATGAAAACGACCCAGTGAAGGCACAGAAACCATTTCTGCAAAGGAGGACCGAAAAATTCCTCACAGATTTACTCAAGAGGTATCAGCTTCATTCACTGTTTGCTACATTATGTTTCTCCCCGATTATTTCCGTTTAAAAAAATACTGATAGTATTTTTGTCATAATTTCTTGAAGTTCATTCGTGGTTGAGACTCAGCCGTCCATGCATTTGGGGAAAGGGCCCCTGGTTCTTCGCACAAGTGTTCAGTTCTCTGTTAAAACCAGGTCAGTGCCTCTGGTTTTCCACACAAGTATACAGTTTGGTGTTAAGACCAGGTCAGTTTTCAAATCTGTTAAATGCTATGTTATTCAAAACTGTTTTCGTGACAGACCGATTATCGGCCCAGATTATTGGAGCCGATATTTGGCATTTTGTTGTGTAACATCTGCCATTTTAAAAATCCAACAGCTGATAAGCATGAATGAAAAATTGGGTTCCTTTAAGATATTAAATTATCTGCTAGCACCTGACATGCATGACCTGCTTGCCAGTAGATGCATTGAGCATGGGCTTTTTTTGTTTTTTTTTTGCAGTTAAAATAATGATAATAATGAGTGAGAAGTGAAAACCATGTTTTGAAAATCTTCCAGGCTCCTCATCAAGTTTCCCGAGTTGAATAATTCCATGAAAGTCAGCATATCCATGGACCGGTAAAATCTCAGCGCACGCGTGCGTCTATGATGGTTTGTTGCACTTTGTGTTTCATCCTTATTTTTTTATCGTCTTAGGGAGGCCCCTCAGATAAAAGGGTAAACATTTTCTTTCATTTTTCGCCTCCAAGTGATACAGTAATTATATTATGAATTGTTTCAAGCTTGTTTTGTTTTGATCAAGCCTTTTCCTGCTTATAGATATCGTCATTTTAATGTCCTCGGCACCACAAGCAAAGCCTTGTCAGCGAGTCAGAGTGGAAGCATGGTGGCAGACTTCAGGCATATCGTGAGTGACCTTGCTTTTCAATTGCATCCTCAAGCGGAAGTGATTCAAATTAGGGATTTTCCTGATTCCCTATCGGGGAAAAAAAAAAATCTCTTGCTGACGTTTCTTAACTCCTGTTTCCTTACCACCAGTGAACAATGCCACATTGAGGAGTTGTGCCATGAGTAGATTTGTTTTGGCTATCTGAAAGATTAATATCTGCCAGTTTTCAGTTGTGCCCAACATTATGGCTCGGTTTTGTGAACACATAACATTTTCATTTTCACCCATAGACCATTTGAACTCCAGTATGATCCCTCCTAACGTCTCCCGGTCCTATTGATTGATTGTTATTGTTGTTGCATCCAAAATTGTATAAATTGTTGTCAATTGTCCAACCTCTATGCCTTATGTTTGCTTTTTTGGTAGAATCTGAAGGAGCAAAAGTCAGGAGGTGGTGGTAAAGGTGAGGTAGGTTGATCTCCTTAACATGAGGAACACGCACACAATGCGTATCATTTAATAAAAGCGTTTCTAACCGTTCTTGTGTGTGATATGTTTGTGAAAGATTTCTCTGAGCGTGACGGAAGAGCTGCACATTCTCTACTTCAACACTTTATTTGAGCTGAAAGGGATGTCTGTTGAGTTGCAGGTAAAGTATATTTATTCCATATAAAAAGAAAAGTCAAGCAGTCACTTCAAATGACTAGAGCAATTTTAAGTTGTAAATAAAATGTCTGCACCCCACCAAGGCCACCTCTCTACCAGTGGTTATTATCTCCAATTCCAGTCAACAGCAAAGTGCCTGGGCATCTGTGCTCTGGTTCAACATGCTCAGTCAGGACACTAAAGTGAGAAATCTTTTGTCAGCTACTACAAGCCACCAGAAAAAAATGAGATCTAAACTATTATTATTTTTCATTCCCCACAGGATATAATGTTCTTTGCCAAATGTCCGGCAGCCACTTGGCCGCAATTTGGAGAGATGCTGAGTTGGCAGTTTCTGTCTGCCACTCAACGTGGTTTAAATGACGCCCAACTGGAAATGATCGCTCACAGACTCTTTGGTAAGTTGATGTCCATGGCCAAAACCAGTAGTTGATTGAATAGAAAACCATGATTTGCCGCCTCTTGTGTCCTGCACAAAATTCTGAATAGCTTAAATGTATTCCGCCATAAGGTTGAAGCATGGATGGACAAATGTGAGAGCTTAGAATCAGACAAGACTAGAAAGAGCATTTTTTTATTTACAATTCTGTTGACATACACATTGGAATATTGTATAATATAGGATATACACTGTAGATATACTGTATATAAAAAAACATTTCTTACACTTTATTATTATTATATGTTTTTGTCCATCCAGGAAAGCAACAAAGCTACGACATCTGTAGAGTATCTTGGTCTAAATTCTCAAAGGTAAGAATCTACAAATCACCCAAATGACTCCATAAATAGAAAATGGGAGCATAACAACAGCTTGCCTAGTTAATTGACAACCTCACACTTAACTCATTCACTGCCAGACATGTGCCAAACAACATGTGTCCACTCCAGTGCCAGGGAAACATTCATTGCAGTGTAAGAAACCTCAGACTCTCCTTTCATCAGGAAAAAAACAGTCATTTCCGAAATTAGATGGATCTGGAGTGTTAGCTTGGAATGAGGGTGGCTGTCCAAAATACAATGCAATACATACATAATGGTTGGTTTATAGAGTGCTTTAACAACATCTGAAGCTGGAACAAAGCGCTATATGGAAAAAAGGGAAATACTGCCCCCTTGTGGAAGGGAAAAACATTGCCGGATGTCTGGTCAGCGCTTTACCTGCATACAATTCAGAAAAAAACAACCAAACGGCGCTCTATGCCATATTTTCAATTCCCAAATAAATTCGTGAATTGCAGTGAATGAGTTAAATGACCTTCTTGTTTCTTATTCTGACGGTCTTTACAACCTGAATCAATGTGTTGCATCATTGCCCGTGCGTTCCAACATGCAACTTTGTCACCTGCTTTGTCTTGCCCCCTGGTCTAGGAAAACAGTCCTGACACCTTTTGGGTGTGGTTTGACAGCATCGTGGTGATGGTGAAAACGTATCTTGAAAACCTGTGGAGGGACGGGTATGTGGAGGATACGAAATGCTTGATTCAAATTTGAGGCCTTCATTTTCTTTCAATTAGTTTGCCCTCATCTGTATCGTAGCCTCATCATGGGCTTTGTGACCAAATGTAAAGAGAAGCTCCTTCTGAAGAAAAAACAGAAGGGAACCTTCTTAATTCGTTTTAGTGAAAGTGTAATTGGAGGGATCACTTTCTCCTGGGTGGAAATCGGCACAACTGGTGAGCATGTTAAATTTGCTACTATAAGCGATGGCGTGATCACTTTTTGTCCACTTGCCATGTATAACAACAGGTGATCCGGAAGTCAAGACAATCCAGCCATTCACCAAAACGGACCTCTCCAAGATTCCCTTCCATGAAATCATCAGGCATTTCCTTATCTTAAAAGAGGTCCCTCAAAATCCTTTGCTTTATTTATACCCCAACATTCCCAAAGATGAGGCCTTTGGAAAGTACTATGTTGAAATGAATGGAGGTAAGGCACTTTTTTTTTAACTATATTTGAAGGCAGGCTTTAAAATAATCTCTTTTTTCTAGATGAGTCTCCTTACATCAAGTACATCAAAACCAGGCTTGTGTTTGTCTTGAAGGGGTAAATTGAATTCACGTATTTACTTTTTTTTGCTGAATTTTCATGTCCAAACTTGAACACCTAATCTGAGGCCACAATTAGCAGCATTGCACCACAAACATAGTTTACTTCAGTCTGTTTATGTGAAATAAAAATCACTCACGAAGACAATAAAATCCTTTCCACTTTTGAAATAACTTCATTATCAGAACTGAATCATAATCTGTCATCATCATACTTTGTCAATGGTCATATAGGGATTCACTGGAGGCTGTTCCAACCATGACCACAGACGGGACAGAGGATGAAGTCCTGCAGTCAATGAATAGCCTACGTGAAGAGGTTGCCGGTGAGCGAGCATCCATCCATCCATCCATCCATCCATCCATCCATCCATCCATCCATCCATCCATCCATCCATCCATCCATCCATCCATCCATCAATCAATCACACAAAATGGCCTCACATTCATTATACACTATTTTTTCTTTGTTCTAGTGTTCTAGTTCTAGTTACTCTGATAAAATGAAATCATAATGATAAAATGTAACCTGGAAATCGTAGCCATCAGCATGTCTAATGGTTACCGAGAGAGACCGCACAGCCTTTTTTCACCACAGCCTTTTTTTCACCGCCTGGGTTGATGTTAATTAAATGGGTGTCCCTTTCCACTGCTGTGTTATCTGACTCTACACTAGGGGGCAGTGTTGCTACAAAAATAATTTTGAGCTATGATAGCCTGCTAAGAAAATACAGTCTGTGGCTACACATTGCCATTGTTCTTTTGCCTCCTGGGACGAAAACCCACTTCATGACAGATTATGATATGTATGTATATATCAAACATCCCCATTGTAGGACGATTAAAGGCTTTCTGATTCTAATATATATATATATATATATATATATATATATATATATATATATACACACACACACACACACACACACACACACACACACACACACACACACACACACACACACACACACACAGTAAAGTCTCGTTATATCGATATTCAAGGGAGTCCGAAAAAATACCGATATAACCGGGACTATCGATATATCCGACCCTGCTTGCATGTAATTTTCCCCGTGCGTGCATAGAAATAGTATCGATATAACCGGGACTATCGATATATCCGATATCGATATAACGAGACTTTACTATACATATATATATATATATATATATATATATATATATATATATATATATATATATATATATATATATATATATATATATATATATATATATATATATATATATATATCAATTGAGGGAAAAAAAATAGTCATATGGGAAAAAATTATTGTGCAACAACCATAGTGTGAAGGAATTACAGTCGAATGTGTTTATTTTTGTCACAGAAGTACATACAAATATGAGTAAAACATTGCCATTTTGAGTTCATTTCATGTCATTTCTTGCTTTTAGGGAAAACCGTGGATTCTCTGGAGCCCCTTCTGGTTCTTGACCCCATGCTGTCGGACTTTATTGGAACCTCAAGAGATGACTTGCTGTATGCTAGCGACTCGAATCACTTTTTAAACTCGGAAATGAGTATATATGACCCCTCGCTGCCGACCAGTCTCTAATACATTGCTCCATCCTACCAAGATCACTTCCTTCACTCTCAGTTTTGTGTTCCTCTCCAACTGTTGTTTGGGACACGTGGTTTAAAAATATCAGACATTCATGAAATAAATGACACATTTGGAAATGGTGTTTGTGGTTGGGTAATACACCGTATACATACAGTACTGTATACTGTTTTATGTGGACTCACACTACTAATTGTGGGGTCGATGACAAATGTTGAAAAAGACACATTGTAGGTTCTCAGATTTTCTGAAAAGGATTGTGGAACAACTACAACAGTATACTGTATAATAACACACTGGAAATTCAGTGCAGACCTGTTTTATATACCTACTCTTCAATGCAACATATCATATAGATTTAAAATTCTAAATCCAGTGGATCTTTTTTTAACCAGTCTTTTCATTTTCTATAGTTGTTGTCCTTGTTTAGGTTGTGGGTGAGCTGGAGCCTATCCCTGCTGACTTTGGACGAGGTTGAAATCATTCCATGCAAATAACAAGTACGTATGGATGCAAAACACGATCGGGACCAAACGCTTTCCACAAGATGAAAAGCATACATAGGACAGTAAATACAAAATTAAGATCAATATTCAAGATGGATTACTCAGTAACAACTTTTAAACAGCCGCATTGTCTCCAATTATGTAAGAAAAGTAACAGGAACTTGAACTTCAAGTCTCATACAGGGTGAAATAGTCACCATGAAATGCAATTGCCATTTACACTGGTACACACTCTTCACTTTTTTCAAACTTGCCTCAATAGTTTCCAAAAGAATCACAAATTCCTCAATCGACAGCACAAAATTTATCGTCTTGCACCAAATGGGAAATCCCTGCTGATTCCGCAACACGATGAGGTTTCATACAGCGTGACACATCATGTAACAATGGAATATTATTTACAAAGGTTCTAGTAAGGTTAAAGCAAACACTTGACAGTAAAAATCTGAAATCTGGCTGATCAATTAAAGAGGATCTGAAAGGAATTTGAGATGTTAAATCAGTATCTCTAACCTATTTCTTTCTTATGGCCACTTTCACATCATTTGCAGGTGACTTTTCTATGGTAGATTCTTTACTCTGTACTTAGATTCTTTAGTAAGTACCGTATTTTCCGGTGTATAAGGCACACTCCCAATGAATGGTGTATTTTCAAACTTTTTCCATATACTGTATAGGGCGCACCGGTTTATAAAGTGCACCTTCAATGAATGACATTTAAAATGTTTTATTCCATATATATAAGGCATACCACATTATAAGGCGCTACAGTACATTATGAAGAATGTAGTATGTACAAACCTCATAGCACAGTAAAAACACTACAACCCAATTTATTAACTGTCTTTCAAATGTGAAAAATATCCCTGATCAGTTAATAAATTTGTCTCAAGGAATATGCAAGATATGGCATTTACAAACTATTTCGCAGATACTTGGAGGAGGAAATGGAAATAGATTAAAATAACATATGCACTGTGATTTATCAAGATTGCGTCTGTTTTTAAGTTTCCATCGAAGGGGCAAAGAAATCAACATTTATTGAAAAATGGAATCACTTTCAACATTCAAAACATATTATTACACAACGAAATATTCAAGCTCAATAATACCTACTTGTGTTAAATTCCGCCAAATCATAGATGGTTTGTCCTGACCGCGCGCTCAACAAACTCCTCACTGACGCTCTCGCCTTCACGCGCTAACAAAACACGTGTACCGTCGCCGAGCACACAAACATAGACTACCTGCAGTTGAAATTTGCATACTCGGCTCGGCAGCCAGCACTAGACCGTCCTGCGCTGAAGGAATTGTCAACAAAACAGTTAGATGCTGAATATTCCAGGGTTTTATCAGAGTTTTTCACAATACAATAATAAATATAATTTTCAGAGATAACAAATCTTTGTTCTTTCAAACCTTGATGTTCCTTAATGGTTTTCATGGAATATTTTGGCCTTAACATTTTCAAACATGTACAAATGTTGTTTTTCTTGAGACAAAAACAAAAAATAAGAACAAAAAAACACAAAAAAAAATCCATTTCTAATCTTTGTGCCCCCAAAAAAAACAGAATTATGGCGAAATTGAGGGAAAAAAATGAGATTTTTTAAATGAAATGGCGTTTTATATATCAACATGGACCACGCATTACTACTACTGGGGAAATGAAATCGGTGGCTGCTGACAATAAGGTAATAGTTCTTAAATTATAAATTAGGTTTCATAACAGGTAGGCATTCGTTTCGGAATCGTCATAGCTACAAATGAGGTCATCTGTGATTCTCATTGTCTATTGACCAGCGTTAAAAGCAAGCTTTAACAACCTAAGTAACAAAGCAGCATGCCACACTTGCTTAATCTTTGCAAGTGTCAATAGAGCACTTTTACAGCATTCCAAGTAAATCACGACTTCCCCTTACTTTAGAATTGGCCTGTGGTCTACTTATGGGGGCAAGGGGGGGGGGCTACCTGAGTTTCACAGGTGCTATGATCAAGACCCCTGATTTACACAATGCAGAAGATAATAATTGAATCTGTTTTGGCATTTAGCAAGGTTTTACGCTGAGGTTATTTAGGCACTCTTCATCCAGAGGCATGTCAAGGGTTTCACCGCACTGGTGAGCAGTTGTTGGTAGGCCTTTCGAAATTGTCTGTTCATGACAGCATAGAGAAGTGGGTTGATGCAGCTGTTGAGCCAGGTGAGGTTTGCACAAAACATGTGCAACACCTGCGGGGCACGCCCTTGTTTATCGACAATGTTGAGTATCAGGAAAGGGACAAAGCAACATACAAAACACAGAAAAACTGCAAAACACATGCGGGTCACACGCTTAAATTCTGTATCGTCTCCTGAGGTTTTTGTGGTGGACGCCGCGGAAGCCGGCGCAGGTGCGCTTGAGTGCGGCTCACTGACAACATCAGGCTTTGTTTGGCTTTCTCCTGCTTGATTTGTTGGCTCAGCGTATGTTTTTGGAGGGGCGCTGTCACTGTTGATGTCCTCCTTATTCTGTGTGGATTTGCACTGGGAGCTCAGATCGCTACTCGCCGTGGCCATCCCACTCTCCACACTAATGTCATCAGTGACTGGTGCTGTTTGTGCTGGTTTCTTCTTAGAAGACCGCCGGCTGAACCTATAGCGGAGCAGGGCCTTTGACGCAACCCGGACGCGGCGGTATATGAGGAGATAGAACGTGCCGACGCAAGCTAGTCCCACGAAGAAGTAGAAAAAGAGCAGAATGGTGGTATAGGGGCGGCCCTTGGTTCGATGGAAGCTGCATGTGCACACCTGAGGCACAAACACAAAAACAGACCACAGTGGGGCAAAACTAGCCATGCCGACCGCCCACGTCAACACCACGAGGGAAACCAACCCCCAGTTTGAAAAAACACGGTCAAACAAGGCCCTTTTTGCAACCAGGAGGTAGCGACTCATTGCTACGAGGCAGAGGGTGATAATGGAGACAGAGTTGGACAGGAAGAGAAGCAGCCCGAAGGTCCTACACCACAACACGCCGCTGCGCCATCTGAGATGCAGATAGGAATCAACCGAGATGGGCTGCAGTATGGTGCAGTAGAGAAGATCAGCCAGAGCCAGGTTGATGATGAGCACGTTGAAGCGGGTCCTCAGTTGCGAGTCCAAGGCAAAAGCCAAAATGGTCATCAGGTTCCCAACTGTGCCAGTGATGATAACGGCGCATCCCCACAGAACGGCAAAGTAGCGGTAGCCTTCCACTGAAGCACTGTAGCAGGAAAAGTCGTTCTCTGTTTGATCGGTGACGTTCAGCGACATCCTGTCAAATGATTTTGCTTTTGTTATGTCCTAGAAAGTGCAATTCTCAAATTCCCAACGTCAAGAAATGTGCAATCTAAAAATAGGGTTTCATAATCATCCTCTCACAGAAATGCACAATGAGAGTAAAAACTGTGTATTCATAACTTCTGTGATTTAGCAGAACATTTAATTCTTGTGCATGGGACCGTAGACGATATTGTTGTGAAGAAAGATCAGACAAATAGTCATATTTTATCAATGATATATTGGGTACGCTACTGGTTAGCAATAACTAGCAACCATTTTTTCCGCTGTATACGGCGCATCAAAAAGCCTTAATTTTCTTCAAAAGATGACCCTGCGCCTTATACACAGGTGTGCCTTATATGTGGAACAAGTTTAAAACGACACCATTCATTGTGGGTTTACCTTATACACCGGCGCAGCGTATACGCCGGAAAATATGGCATACATTTTACCAACAGCGAATTCATAACTATTGCTTATTGTCAAACGGTTAATTTCATCTCCATTTTCTGGTGAGATTCGAATATTTAAAACGTTAACGTCCTCCCTTTCATGTTTTTCTGTTCGCTAACATGTTCTTCCTCTTCCAAAAGAGGAACATGTTTGTCGGACAGCATGACCCAAAAATAGCAGTTGAAGATGACAAATGACTTTCACTTGTGTTTGATTTCAAACTTGGTCATTTGCCTCCCTATCCCCCAAATAAAGCAACATATTTTTGATTTCTTTAGTAATAGTTCAATGAGCATTAGTTCAAGATATGTATTTGCTTTTCATTTTAATGATGCAAACGTTGAGGCCAGGGAGACGTGCACTCATCTGCAAATACAGTGAAAAAACAATGCTGACCTTTTCGGAAGCGCTTATACGCAATCTTATTTATTCTACTCAAATACATTAAATACACACATAACTGCAAAGTACAAAAATATATCGTGTCATACGGACCATGCTTATTCTTAAAAATATAGAGAAAGCTAGTCATAACCTATATGATGGATATGAGTTAAGATACGTAGATCTGAAAAACCTCATTGGATTGGGTATTTTTTTAAACACATCTGATGACTGTAGCTTATTTAACACACCATATTCACTTTTCACTATAATTGGAGCTGAAATCCATGAAGGTCAAAGTCAATTTTCAAACATGTTCTTACCTCAAAGCCAAATATTTCTGCCGCTTATCAGAAAAATCAACACAAAGCTCTTTCTGTGCACCGACCCGCTCGACTGTTTGGCTTCCTGTCGGCATTTTAATTCATGTGTGTTGGTAAAGTACCCTATAGGTATGATGTAATTGTTGGAGGTAGGGTTTTTCCGCCTTGTGTCATGAGAAATTCAGGAAGAGAACAATGTTGCATGTATTCTTTTAGTACGTTTGGTTTCAAAAGTAACAGATGATGTTTTCTTTTTATTCAGATATTTGAGAAAATATTTACTAGATGTCCTCATGAGACCATATGGTTTCTTTCAGAAGTTTTTTTTTTTTGCCTCAGTGACCAGAGGAGCAGGCTCTTCTATGCACATTTTGGAGCTGCAAAATGGTCGTTGGCCCATAAATCAAATGCATAATTAAATGATGACACGGCTGCGTTAAGAAGAAACGCACGTAAATTGACGATAATGGTGAAATATTAATATGACAGCTGTCACAGCAATATGACCACTGACCCCACTCCCCGGGTGACGTGAGCAGTTTATGCGCGACAAACCGGCCCTCACTTCATTAGCATTTGAATGACTTGGTTGGCGAGTTTTGCTCGTATCAACAGGGATATTTGAAAAGATAACATGTTTAACAGAAAACGGTATTCCTCGAAGTCTAGAGTTCCTACATAGTATTTTGTTTTCATTTTGATGCAGATTTTTTTTTCACTTTCATTACAATTGACTGTAATGGGTTATTTTCATCCCAAAATGGCACTGTAGTACCGTGTTTTGTCCTCAGTGTGGACCCGCTGTGTACTATTCTCAGCGTTTTGGCCGTGATATTTGTCTCCTTTGTTTTAGTACAACAATTGTACCAATTGATGGTGCTGTTGCTCTCTGCAATTTAAGTTTTTTTTAGTGAGTGACTGTGCAATCTGAGTTTAATTGAGTGCTTGATGCCACACCTGAGCTAGTCCACTATTGAGCCCGACGACCATGTGTCGATTTCTTTCACGGTAGCCAATTCTCTCATAGGCATGTCATCACATGTCCTCTCTTAGGCGAATATTTACATATCTCATGGCAGATTGACTGCAACGGTGAGTAATGAGAATGCAAGGGGCAGCTTGACTTGATTGCCAAAAAGCGTTCACTTAGCTTCTTCCACACATCTGTGATATGTTGGCAATACCAAGCCACAACCCGGGGAAGTCATAATCCACCACACTTAACACACCTATTGTGCAAAATTCAATAACAAAGTTAATCACAGCTAATTTGATAAGGTTTTGTACGCACATAGGGACATATTCTACCATGAGCATTTAGCACGGTGATCTGTAGTTTTTTTTTCGGTTGCCTAGATTCTCCCATCGATTCAATTGTGTCACTTAGACATGGCTATTTGCCTTTTCGGTTTCCATTTGTTAATTCTATTCGGCAGTGAGGCAAGCAGTTGTGAAGTGTTATGTACAGTAATTCTCCTCCCCGAACTGAAATATTGTATCGCGAACGTGGTATAGTTATCGTGATTTAAAATGTTCGATAACATCACAATTACCTCCCCACTACCACTTTGGTCTCAGCATTTCCACTTAAATCGCGTACCTAAAATAATGGGGGTATTGCTATATTTATTTGTTGTTTTACTCTTCACTTTCAGGTGAAGCTTTGTTTGCCACCTGTGACCACGCATTTGTATCTCATTGGAGTCAAGGCAAAGACGTGCCGTAACAAGGTAACATGCAAAAATGAATGTCGAGTTGAGAGATTCAGTATACGTGCCCAATGTCATGTTGATCAAACCCAAGACTAAATCTGTTTAGTTGTTTTAGGTTTGTTTTTCTGAATTTATTTTTGCATTTTTAACCCAGTTTTGGAATCTCATTCAGTGATGTTGTCCAATCTGGCCATCATTAAAATACATCTCAACTGTGGACAAATAAATATAAATAAAAACTGTCCTCTTCCAGTAAAATCATTAATTGACTTTAATGATTTTGGTTACAATTCTATTTAATTCCAACAATTTGCAAGCCCCCCCCCTCCCACACACATTTTCCATTTGTCTTTTTTTAAATAATCAACATTTACAGCAATGTTTCTATGCATCACTTCTAAAAACAATGAATAATCTTTTGACTTTGACGTTTTTTTATTGCATTTCTTGCATTTACATAAAAAATAGAGCAGAAAGTATTGCTAGTTTCTGTTTGCTGAAGTTTCCCACAAATGTGTGACATGCTGCTGTGACAGTTTTCATTGGGGTTCATGTTGAGTCACGAAGCTGAGCAAACGAACCATTGTTTCGTCCCACCGCACACCTACAAAGCTATCGAAAACGATGTTTTTTGCTGTGTGTGTTTCTTAATATTGTATAACAGAAAGCTAGCATGTTTTATATTCTTAGATTATTATTATTATTTCTATTATGTCTATTATTATAATATTTATGGTTTTATCTACGTGTGTGTTTTTGTGAGCTGCATATGTCCATGTTGCAAATAGCTGCTATTTTATTCCTCACTCATTGGCCTGCTCTGCTCACAGTGTTGAAAGTCTTTCTCTGAGATCCTGAAACTTTTCTGTTTTGTGCAGTGAAACGTAAATTAAAGCACTTTAAATGCATTTAACATTACATGCAAACGTTTACCCCAGTGCCTACTCACATTTTTTTAGTACAAGTCACCAGGGAAATTCTGGGGAATCAAATCTGGAGTTTTATCTGACAATTAACATGTAGACCTAAACCTAAAGATACTTGCCTAGGCTTCCCTGATATTGTTTTTTTTTTCCTTTTCTCCAACATCTAATCAGACCACAAATATAAACACTGATAGCTGCATAGTACTTCTTTACCACAACTACAACTTTGCCAACAACCCATTGACATGGTTAAGGTGCTTCATTGACTATCTTCTTTAAGACGTATTGTATATTGTGTTCCTCTTTTACCACCCCCTCCCCCGTTTGTGTCCCACAGAGGTACGTACAGACCCCCTAAGCCAGCTGGGAAGATCTAGACTTACAGTACAGAAAAATGTTGCAGGAGACTCCAGCAGCAACACAAATTCATTGACCACACAAAAGTGGGGGACCCAGTACACAGTGATTGCTAACAGTTAATATCGGAGTAGACCACGATATGGAACCCAGTGGGCTTTTTTTCTGATGAAATTGATGCATCGGATATGGAGAAAATTCAAATTGTTGAAGAGGTAGGGTTTGGAATTCAGCGGTGAAGCCATCTGCAAAGTCAGACCGCATGTCATAGTCCGCTTCTTGGAGAGTCATGATCGGTGATTTGTTGGTATTTTATCGATGCGGGGCCGCTGGGAAAGATGAAAATGTATGTTGTCTCTCAGATCGTGAAATACTTTTGGCTCTGCCTGTTAGCGCAACAACAGCGGTAGTCTGCAACTCCAGTCTGCACCGTTAAGCGTCGCTCGCAAGCTTGACTCAAATGAAACACCACCTGAGTTGAGCTTGCGGCTTCACAGTGTGCTTCTGCCCGACTCCTCATTCTCACGCGTTCAGTATGGAGTGAAGAGAATTGGCCCGTGAGTCGTGCGAATGGGCCCCGGGGCGGGCCTCAGCAGGCTTAGGGGTGCCCCCTGTAGCAGGTGGTGATGGGGGTGGGTTGGCGGGCCAGGAGGTCGCAGTGCCAGATGATTTGAGGACGCCGCAGCGGCCATGGCTGCCGCGACGGCCAGAGGATTTGGTAAGAGCCCCGCCGCTAGTGTTTTTGGAAGTTCCTTTGAGAGAGAGACAAGGAGATAGTGACGAAAACACACATGGACAAAAGTACCGGGACACTAAATAATCAATGAATTGTAGTACAGACGATCCCCATCTTACAAACGAGATACGTTCTGAGCGGTTGTTCGTTCGTAAGGTGAATTTGTTCGTAAGTTGCTTCAGTTATTTTTTTTTTTTTTGAATGTATGTTTAATTCAAACACTGAACGGGGAAGTATGAAACACAGACGCTCTAACATTCCTAAAATAAATTCACACATACTGTAGGACGACGACATATGTCCTTGGGTCTTCAGTCAGCCATTACTGAAGTTACTGGCCTGTAATTATTGAATTACGTGCCAGCAGCCATTACTTTGCGTTATGCATCGAGTCCTTCTGGAGTGTCAACTGGGAAGAGGGATTTCCTCCCAGCCCACATACTCTACGCAGCCAATCGTAAGCGAGCTCGGCGGATCGGGGCCTGAACTCGTTTGCAGCACTTCAGCATAGCTGGGTGCAGATTGGGCAGCCTTGTCCGTCGCGTAAACATCCAGCCCATGAAAACTCTAATGTGGCTGTGTGTGTGAAGCCATGCAGCCAATCGCAAGCGAGCTTGGCCTGAAAAAGGCGCGGAACACAAAATCTAACTTGCAGCATCTCATTTTTCGACATACTGTACACGCAAAAATGTTCGTATGTACCAAACTTTCATAACTTGAATATTTGTAAGTTGAGAAGCGTCTGTAATTGACAGTGAAGTCTGGCACAAAACGAATGTCCATTTGCCAAAGGAAAGGTGGATACAATACCATGAAGTCAACACGTTTCTTGTGACGACTCAATAGAGGATTGGGTTTCCCCGCAACCCCGTCTCGATGCCTCCGGCTGGAAATATGCTGCAAGGCGAAAAGAAACCGGCCAGATCAAAGAAATGGATTGCTTTTCTTCACTCTTTGATTTTTTTTCTTCCCTCCTTTAAAATACGTTTTAATGTCTCACCTGTTTAAGCTGCAGCTCAGAGTTGACTCTGACATTGCAGATCTCACAGTGAAAGGTTCTTTCCTGAGTGTTGGAATCAGACGACAGGTCCCCGCCCTGCTCAGCGCTGCCTTTCAAACCCAGTCGTGGGTAGGCTTTAATGGGGCCCAGTCCACTCCGTGCTTCCAAAATTGTTTTGTGTTTTGTACCTGGAGTGATTAAAAAGTGTGACAAGGTCCAGGTCATATTCAAATTTTATGATATTTGACATGGAGGGTGGTAAAATGCTATTTGCAATATTTATTTTAAACCACTGGGTGGCAGAAGTGCTACCGCTTCTACTTGACATTCCCGGCAGCCATTATCCGCCGATTCCAATTACGCATATTCCTCATTTTTGGTGCATGTTTTTGTGGAGCCATGCATATGTACAAATTACCTTTGTTATGGGCCTCCAGCTGTGAGAGGGAATTAACTGCAACTTTGCATAAAGAGCAATAGAGAAGCTTCTTTGCTTTCTCTTCCTCAGACTCTCCAGAGGGAGGGCTGGGAGCCGGCGACGGGTTGTCAGCCAACGGCGCCCCCGCTGAGTCCGCGAGTGGTGCGCTGTCAATGGCGGCCGGCGAGGGGGAGGATGGCAAAGGTGCGCCTGTCGACTCCGAGAAGGGGCACGCTGCTTCTGTTGACTTCACCGTGGGTGTCGTGAGGTGGCTCGGGGTCAAAGGTGACTCTGAGTTGGCATGGGATTGAGTGTCGTCTAAAACCAGTAGATATATTTGCCGGTTAGTAAGCAGACTTCCAAAAGCCGCTTCAACATGTAGGAACTTTGTCTGTGTAAGCTCTCAATCGTACAGGAGTGGTTCATCGATGAAAAGGTTTCTTCAGCCGTCATTTGTACTTCTTTGAAGGTGTCGGACGTTTCGCTCAGAGCTACCAGCAAATTTTTTGTTCCCTGACGAAGCTTTCCGGATGAGGAGCGAAACGTCCGACACCTTCAAAGAAGTACAGATCAGGGCTGAAGAAACCTTTACATCGTAGGAACTTTATATAAATGTGTGAAAATAACGAGACAACGCTTTGCTGTCAAATCATACCGGGACAATATGAATATGATAGAATAATACACTATGACGGATACAGCAGTAGGATAATGTGAACTACCCAGAGAGGACTGAAAGCTCCGAGCAGATGTGTCGAGCATCTGGATCGTGTTGTGCCAGATTTTGTGTCTGTATGTGTGCGGATCATCACACGTCGGAGTGACAGGTGATGCTCACCCTGCTTATTTGGGTCAGGATCCAGGTTGAGTGGCGAGGGACCTGATGGTGAGGGTGAAGTGGTGGGGGGAGAGTGCTGCTTGTCGCCATCCTGAAGACGACCTGTCTTGGACGTCTCGATGCCCTTGACCCTGCGAGCGTGTCGGTTGCCTTTGTAATGAGCCTCCGCTTGACTCTGGAAGAAGAAAAAAAAAAAACAATTTCGTGGCTGTGTAAAGATTTGTGAGGATGTTCATTTCACTTGCATCATCATCATTTTTTTTATCTACCTGCTGACGTCCAACTGAGTCACAGAGCCAACGGGGGCCGTGTGTCTGTCACATAAAAGGCAATTCTAGTTCAATCTTTAGGTTGCCTTATTTGGGGGTGGGGAGTAATCTGACATGGCCATTTGGTAGATTTAAAAAAAAAAATCTTCACTGTAATTTGCAGGTGTCCAACTCCTTCCAGTGTTTGATGACTTTATGGTGTAAATGTGGAATATTGCAGTGGGAACGCATTTGAACTAAATCACTGCCAGACGCTGTGCAAAAATGTGTCCACTCCAATGCCAGGGTTTTTGTCATTTTCACTCGAATTCCAGGACCCACAGAATATAGTTGTAGAACTACATAAACATTCAATGCAGTGTTCGAAACCTTGGACTCTCTTCTTTCATCAGAAAAAAAAGTTAATTCCTAAATTATATGGGTCTGGAGTTATCTGAGGTGCAAGTGGTTTATATAGCGCTAGGTTTATATAGCGCTTTAACAACAGCTGAAGCTAGAACACAGCGCTAACATCGAAAAAAGGAAAATGCTGCACCCTCGTGGAAGGAAAAAAAATAGCCAGAGGTCTGACCAGCGCTTTATCGGCCACCCTCCGCCGCAAGAAAAAAACAAAACCCGAACAATGGCAGCGAATGAGTTAATTTGATCTCCCTTAATGCGTGTGACCTTGTTGATTTTAGAACTTGTAATATTTATTAGTCTCATATTTATTTTTGCTCACTTTATTTTATTTTTTTTCCCCCCAAAAGCTGCTAGGCTCCCCCCTCACTAGATACAGCTCTAAGTATCACGAAAAGCTGTGTAAAAACATGTCTTTACATTTCACCAAAGTTGAATATGGGTTCATACTTTCACAGATGTGTTATTTAACATAAAGTTGAGGAAGAGGAGGACGAGAAATGAGCATTATCAATCCACTAAAGGCAAAAAAAACAAAACTTTTGTATTGGATCACATTGCATGGTGTTAATGTTGAGTGCATAAATACAAGCTAAAACAATTTAAGATGATGTTCAAAACAACTTTGAAAGAAGCCCATAAGTCTTTTTTTTAATGGATGCACAACTGGAGCTCGATGGACCACTGGCTGGTATTCAAGATGCCTCTGTAAGCCTCAAGTATTAGCTAGCGATGACAGTTCCCCATATATAGCGCTCATCCTGATTGGCGATGACAGTATGGCATCCACAGCTCGCTGCTTTTGTAACTCAACCCAGTGGCTGCTGCTTTCCTTAAGCCTTCAATTAGAGGAGGGTATGATGCTTTACATGTCGATAAACAACTGCTGTAGAGCACCAGTCGTTCTTTTAGGAGTAACTACTCGGTTGCTGTCTTTCAGACATACTTCAAATACTTTCACTATCTGCGTGACCTTAAAATACAGGTCCGAAGAAATCAATGAAAGTCTGCCATGAATCAAAGAATCAGGAAAGCCTTGGGGGGGAAATGGCGCGAGGATGCGCTAGCTAGGTGCAAGGACAGAAAACGGATTACGCCAACGGGTCGTTGAGGTGAAGGGACGAAGTGAATAATGATCAAATATGAATGAAGTGCAGAAGAGTAAACTGACAAAACGAAAGACGACTCCACGTAGAAAGGGGATTAGGATGAGTGAAAAGGCAAGGATGGGATTTTAAAGTGAGTGTGGGGGGAGAAAACGGGAGCCAGTGAATGTCCCTGAAATCCTTTTTCTCTCAAAGCAGGATATGCTTTGATGTTTTATCTATAGAGTGACAAAGGCACAGAAAATGGAGCGAGCCGGTCTCTGACAAATCAGGGTACAGGCAGCAGCGACAGTCACGTGACGGGGGGGTGGGAAAAAACTGGCGAGAAGAAGACAGTAAACCCCACGAAGGATGAAAGGGGAACATTATAAACTAGCGTCGAAAACCGGTAGGAAGGAAGGTGAAGAGAAAAAGTGCGTCGACGGAGTAGTCTGGATCGAACGATGTGCGCTGTCGTTCTGCAGTGCTGACGACGGCTAATGCAGCATGACGTGACGTCAGCCTTGCAGCAGGACTGTGCTCCAACACTTGCAGGCTAATATGTCCTCTGTGGCCCCAGATGAATTGGCAATGTTATTATTACAACGTGTAGAGCGAGGAGAAGGGGGTGCCATGAAAGGCACTTTATTCGGAGTGGTTACATCAATCACTTCAGTCACTTTTACTTTGACATCTGTTTAACAATGGCTTCCCTCAGGCGTAAACAAGAAAACGTCGGGGGTAAGGTTTACGACGAAAATGCAAAAGATGTCGTGGGAAGGCTTAAAAAAACGGTCCACCTTCCACCTGCTGAAACTCGACTCCCAACAGATTATTACTTCATTATTAAAGTGCGTTCGCAAAGTTCCCATCCTCTCCTGTTACGCTGGGAAGTTTTTGTCCTTGCTCCTGAGCACAGGTGCAAAACTTTGTGTTCGTTCGTACAGGTTGGAAGGACGGAATCGCACATCGACTTGACGTGCATCTTTGGGAAATGAAACGTGAGGGCTCTTTATTTGTAGACAGCATGCGCGGTAGCACTCGAGCGTAAGGATCGGAACATCATGAATCTCATTTTGCTTGTTCAGGAATCTCTCTTTGGCACAGTGGGTATTCTGGCATACGGAGGACATTTCGTTTGTCGTGCCCCTGACGCAGCTGACAATTTGATGACTGAAATTAGAGTAATTATCATGTGTGCTGGAGCCAACTATTGGCGCAGGTAGTGTGAAGTGATTTGTGTTAATTTGACTGAGGTGGATGAAGACAGATTCGATGCGTTGAGGAGACGTGTGATGGATGTCATATATAAATATAACAGGGCCGTGCATAGAATCTTCTGAGTCATAGCTAGAGATCATGACTATCTTTATTGAACAGTGTTTTTAAAAATCAAACTCCGGTCAAAGGAAGGTTGTCTCTAAATACCCATGTCACCGATCTGTCTCTCTTTGGCAATACTTTTCTTAATTCCAGAGTAAACATTTGCTTGCAGTTCCTTATAGATCAATTTTAAACACCGCTAGAGAAGCCACTTTAATTCACAAAAATCAAGTCGGCTCTGTTCACGCCCACAACGGCAAAGCATCCATTTTCTTTTACCTGCTTGCAAGATACCAAAACTCAGTCTATAGTCCGCCCCTGCGAAGAGTCAGATTGCACCGCTCACTAGACTTGGCTTGGTCTTAAAAAGAGAGCCCTTATGGCACAGGTGTCCAAGTCAAGGCCCGGGGGCCAAATCTTGCCCGCCACATCATTTCATTCGGCCCACGAAAGCAAATTGAGCGTGTCAAGTTCCATGACGCTTGCTAAAGTCTGGACCAAAATTTCAAATTGTCAGATGTAAACCAAAATAACAATGATTATTCTTAACTTCCATTTTGAAAACTAGTCATTCCTCAATTGTTGTGCGCTCCGTATGTAATATACAGTAGAGGGCATGAAACATTCTAACGTCTTCCCCAAATTCCTAACAACCCCCAAGAGGAAACCGTAACTACAATGTGGCCCGCGGTAAAAAATGAGTTTGACACCTTTACCTTACGGTTTATAGTATGTAAATGAAATCATACCGTAGTGAACGAAATGTTCACATCTGCTGCACTTGTGGACCATGTGAGAACAGCAGTGGGGGGGATATAATTATGTGGCCCCTCACGGAGAACTGCGCAGGGTTACACTAGTTTCAGATGACTCCGCTGCCTCTGTCCTTTCTGCACTGCTGCATTTAGAGGACAAGTATTTAGCACCTAATCGTCACAATGTATTTATATTTTAGGCTCCGCTTGTACGCTCTATTCAATTTTTGTCTGAATACCATTTATTTCTGTTTGTGGTTTCTATTTTTAGTGATCAATTAAGTTGATTTTGTTTCACTAAACTTTGCAGGCTGGTTCAGGTCCTTCATGTTCTTTGCATGGGGAGCATCTTTATTTTTGACTGCCAATACAGTAGTCATCCATCTCTTTTTTTCCCCTCAAGTCGCCCAGAAACAATATTAGTAGTGATTTGATTTGAGATCATCACTGTAGTCCTTGTCATTTTCGTATGTTTGTTTACAAGATCGTGGTAGTTTTGCACTTCCAACATGTTTTAAATCACAGGTGTCAAAGTCAAGGCCCGCGGGCCAAATCCGGCCCGCCACATCAATTTTTTTTCGGCCCGCGAAAGGAAATCAAACTTGTTAAATTCCATGATGATTGCTAAAATCTGAGCCAAAATTTCATATTTTTGGATGTCAACCACAATAAAAGTCATTATTCTTGACTTCAGATTTGAAAACGAGTTATTCATTAATTTGCTGTGTGCTCTATATGTAATATTTGAAGGGATTTAAACATTCTAATGGGTTCCCCAAATTCATAACGGGCCTCAAGAGGAAACCAATGTGGCCCGCGGCAAAAAATGACTTTGACACCCCTGTTTTAAATTGAATCTCTTGCTCTGAAACAAAACGTGTCTTCTGTGAAAACAAACTGTGCAGGAATATATGAGTAGTTTACAGCCAGAATGCTGACACAAAACTGTGTTGCACTTGCAGCCAGTCATTAACTCATTGACTGCCATTCCCGAATTTTTTGGGGTTTTGATTTTTCTTGCCGATTAAGCGCTCGTCAGACCTCTGTCAAAGTTTTTCCCTCCACGAGGAGGCAGCATTCGCCGTTTGTACAGCTTCCCCCATTTGTAGCTAAGATAACACCAGACCAATTTAACTTTGGAATTAACTTTTTTTTCCTGATGAAACAAGAGAGTCGAAGGTTTCTTACGCTTCATTGAATATTTATGCAGTCTTAAACTCGATATTCTGTGGCTCCTGCAATTTGACTGAAAATGACAAAAACCCTGGCACTGGAGTGGACACATTTTTGCACATCATCTAGCAGTCAATGAGTTAAATATTTTCAAGCATAAATACTAACATATTTTCACTGTATTTTTGGCGTGTAAACATGTTTGGCCAGGAAATAAAAATCACTTCTGACCGTTTCCTTCTTGCTCACACAGCCACATTTTTATGATAATCCTAAAAACGACACTAATACATTTGAACCGACCATTACTTAAGTGCACACAGTTTAAAAAAAACATTTATCTTACAAGGTTTAAATCTTAAAGTACTTTGCCCAGAGACAGACATACAAGGGCTCTCTCGCTGTAAATGTCAAACAAACAGCCAACACATAAATCGTCTTCTGAGATGCTCACATTAAAAACCCCATCTCCATCAAGCATTACACTTTACTTTACCTCATAATGATGCAAACAGGAACCGTATACCTACTGTTACATGTTTTACAATCATATAGTAAAAATACTCATTTGTGTAAAATAATATATTCAAAGAGAGGCATAAATGCAGAGATATGTGTCATTCTTTCCTGGGTATGTGGCTGTAAAAGACAAACTTTGATAAACATTTATTTCTTGTGTCAATTTACACCCAGCTTTGTGTGCAAATGCACCCTTATGGGGACCGTGACATAAACAAAGAACTGAGCGTTAAAAGAAGCCAACTGATCTAATTGGTGAAACTTTACTTTAGTTATCATTTTGGAACCAGTTGCAAAATTACTTCTCTTACTGGGAACATGAAATTCCTTTCCTTTAAACTTTTTTTTTCTCCTTCAGGCACATTGCTTTTAGCTGGCGGTGCACCATCCGTCAAAAAATGCTTAATCAGCTTTAATGGAACTTTAAAGACACACTACCGTTCATTTCTTGGCCGTGGGTCTTTTCTCGCACCCCTTCTATTAAATTGTCATCAGAGTAAATCTAATAGGCTCCTATACCCTGACACTTGCTATCTTATGTCGAGCTATGATGACTCAACAAATCAACTAAGTGCCTTTGGTGTTCAGGACACGATTCAACCTAATAGAAACAATCATGTTAAGAAAAAATATTCAGTCTGCCTGGTTTGGAATAATGAATATTTATTGGCCATTCAATATTACGGGGAGGTGTGCAATGTCAAATTTCATACCTCCGAGTTGAACCGAATTTGACAGACATTGCAGGAGATGATGGGGCGCTTTGTCCTCGCCACGGGATGCCCGAAGGTGTGCGTCATAACTGCCTTCTGGATGGGGTCCATCTGAAAAGGTTAAGTTAGCGCAAAGGTCACTTGACAGATTCAACAACAGCGGATGAGATCAGGGGGTGCAGGTGACTGACGGAGAAGTCGCTAAAAGGAGAGTTGTAAACAAGAAGCGTGAATTCGGGCAGGGGTGATTGATGTGGGTGGCGGTGGGGTGAAGGGGGGGTGGCTCAGCAGTTGCTGTTGTCTGCGGGGCCTCACTTCTTGGGTGTGGTTCAAATACTTTCATTCACTTTGTGACTTTAGGGGCCTAAATATAGACTCCCTGCATATTCTACAAAGATGCTGTAGTTCACAGGTGTCAAAGTCAAGGCCCGCGGGCCAAATCCGGCCCGCCACATCATTTTTTTCGGCCCGCGAAAGCAAATCAAACTTGTTAAATTCCATAATGATTGCTAAAATCTGAGCCAAAATTTCATATTTTTGGATGTCAACCACAATAAAAGTCATTATTCTTGACTTCAGATTTGAAAACGAGTTATTCATTAATTTGAAGGGATTTAAACATTCTAATGGGTTCCCCAAATTCATAACCCTCGAGAGGAAACCATAACTACAATGTGGCCCGCGGAAAAAAATGACTTTGACACCCCTGCTGTAGTTCATATATTCAATATAAAATCCAATGTGTGTGATTGGGTTTGTTGCTTTTAATTTATTTCAAAGATTCATAATGAATACTTGGGCATGAGAGAATACGGAAGTTATTTTTTTGTATTCACGGGTGACGTATTGCTGCCAATGCAATTGTGTCGGAATTCCTCTGCAGCCCAGTTGTTGCCTCTGTGGGTTCAACACTTAATGCAGGAAAAAAAGGTCAGGACCAAAAAAAATCAGCCAATCTTATTGCAGGAGCTCGGATGCAGCATTGACTTTACTGCATGCGAAGTCGCTGGTGCTTCCTGTTAGTATTCCGAAACATGCAGACGGTGAGGGTGTTGCCCTCAGCAACCACCAAAAATTCTCTGTGGTTTTACACAGCTTATCATCTGCTGCCTCCACTTTGGACGCATGCAGCTAAAATGAAAGAGTGTTTACGCACCACAGCTGCAGACACCCGAGGAAAATGCGTTGGTTTGAAAAATCAGAATGTTATTGGAATGTATTGTTGTCATATACAAGCACTCTGTTTATTTTGGGCTTTTTTTCCCTCTTGTCGTCTCCCTATTCTTCTCCTTATCGCCTTTGTGTATGAAAATCATTGTCAGTCGTCCTACTGAATGAATCAATGTATGTGTCATCTGAATAATGGTCTGGTCCTCCTATCATAGTTTTCTACATTTCAGTCTTTTCTCAAAGGCTAGTCAAAATAATTCATCATACAGCTGCGAAATGTGAATAAGGTCACACAAATACAAACTTAACATTGGCATTGGTTAAGGTGAGAGTTGCCGATTGTATTTGTCTGTAATCATCCATGTAAGAATGCTTCAATACTGCATTTCTAATAGAAGCCATGCCAGCCATGTAGTGATAATTTAATGTAAATAGGGATGGCAGCATTTTTAACTAACTGCAATTTATTCTCACCAAAATAGTTGACGATTCTTACTCTCATACACTGCCATTCCCGAATTTTGTTCGGGAATTGAAAATATGAGCGCCATTCCCAAATTTGTTAGGATTTTTGTTTGTCTTTCTGGGGGTGCCAAAAAAGCGCTGGCCAGACCTCTGGCAGTGTTTTTTGTCTTCCACGAGGGGGCAGCATTTCACTTTTTCTCCATGTTAGTGCTTTGTTCCAATTTTAGCTGTTGTTGAAGCGCTATACAGACGGTCCCCAACTTTCATCCGAACATTTTTGTTGTTGCATGAAGTATTCTCTCCAGTTGTACATGTGCGTATCTTTATCGAGCATATATTTTTAAATATTTATTTTTCAGTACAAACCAATGCAGGTTTCTTATAATAATACATTTCATTTATAAGCGCCTTTCAAAACTCTCAAGGACACTTTACTGTCAAAGGATATTTTTTCTGCGGGTGAGCAGCGGGAGCCACACGCGCCAGCGTTCACTGAAATCTTAAACATATTTATATAAATCGTAAACATACTTTTATAAGCTTTCAACATACATTGCATACAAAAAATAGTACTGAAGCAACTTACGAACAAATTCACCTTAGGAAATGACCATTCGGAACGTATATCGTTCGTAAATTGGGGATCGTCTGTATAAACCAATATGTATGTATTGCATTGTATTTTGGAAAGCCACCCTCATTTCAAGCTCACACCTATAGGTACTCACCTATAATTTAGCAATTAACTTAGGTTACATACGCTACATCAAATGTTTATGTGGTGCTAAAACTCAATATTCTGTGGGTCCTGGAATTTGAGTGAGAATGACAAAAAAAAACCTGGCACTGGAGTGGATACATTTGTGCACATCGTCTGGCAGTGAATGAGTTAAAACGCAGTATAATGACGGAACTCCAACCAAGAAAATTTTTAAATACTATGAATGAAATTCTATTGTAGGCAAGTGTATTCAGAAGACCGTTAAAGAATGCAGTCCATTTTTTAAAATTCCTAATAACCTGAAGAGTAATTTGCTAAGGTCTGATGACATTGGCGGCCACACTCCACGTCCTCGACAACGCAAGATGAATCCTAAACTCACACAGGGGTCCTTTTCCCCGAGCGCACGCAGATGACCGAGATGACGTGTGAATGTGTGTGGTCACGTTGACCTTCACATGAAACTCAATCTGGAAATGAGAACCAGAAAATGCTGACTCAGCTAAGGCCTCTTTATACAATTGATTAGCCGCAAGTCATTTTAGCGCTGTAGAACACTTGCTAAGGCTTCACTTCTTGATTTTTGTTTGTTTTTATTGTTTTTCATAAGTCTCACTTTTGGATAAAAATATGAATAGCTGTCAAATAGTCAGAAAATATGTAAATCATTCATACTCTCTGTTGGCTAGGAGCCAACGTTAGCAAACGCCAACTTGGTGTCATCTTATAACCACGTTAGCACCCGCTCTTGGTGACATGACAAGGACCACTTACTGTATTAAAGTTGGGGAAGAGACCAAGAGTTGCGGGGTGTGGCGACTCCAGGGGGAACTGTAGGAAAGGCTTCATGTCCAAGGGGGAAGGTGGGAGGACAGCCGGGCTCCTGAGGAAGGCAGGGACCGGCCCCGCTCGGTTTACACTTCCTGTACAAAAAAAGGCAACATGAGATTAAAATGAAGGATGTGTGTCAATAGATTATTCTGGCTCTCTACCACACAAACTGTTTAGAAGTCGCAGGTGTGCTGGAGCCTCTCCAAGCTGTCTTTGAGCAGTCGGTACCGTATTTTCCGGTGTATAAGGTGCACCGGAGTATAAGGCGTACCCCCAATGAATGGTGTCTTTTCAAACTTTTTCCATATATAAGGCGCACCGGATTAGAAATCGCACCTTCAATAAATGAACGTTTTCCAACTATAATATATAAATAAACTGTATAAAAGTTTTCCAAATATAAGGCACACCACATTATAAGGCGCAACAGTAGAGGCTGGGTGACGTACTAATTCTTCTACAGGGGGAAATGGAGTCAGTGACTGCTGACAGGAGTTGCGAGATCTGTTGTGGCTCAATATGACTTCACATCTAAGGTGCACCTGCATATAAGGCGGAGGGTCATTTTTTGAAGAAAAGGAAGGCTTTTGTGTGAGCCTTATACACCGGAAAATAAGGTACACCGTTTACCGAGTGCCAAAATGTATAAAATAAATCCTACCAACCCAACAAAATGAAGCAGTTATTTGATTATTCCCCAAATTGCAGAATTTATGATTTGGGATTTGCGTGACATCGCAACATCGCCCTGAATTTAACGAACTGATTGGGCCTAATGCAGAGACATGTATTTGTTATTCATGTCATTCTATTTTATTGGGAATAAAAAACCTGCATTGAATAAAAAAAATGCTCATCCACTTCCTCCCACGGCATCCCTTGCTCACTTTCCTCTCACTTGCAACTCTGTCATAGTAGCTGCCTGTACTTAATGACTTCTTATGTGATGGGCAAGGGGAGCGGGGGAGTGTGTGTGTGTGTGTGTGTGTGTGTGTGTGTGTGTGTGTGTGTGTGTGTGTTGGGGGGGGGGATAAGCACCTTAAGCCTCAAAACTGGCAGGCTGCAGATATCTGCCTCCTCTCACTTTCTCTGTCGCTTCTTTCTGACACCAGACATTGTTTTCTGTCCTCATTTTACGGTCTCTTATTCTGCCAGCCTGCATCTGTGCTTTCTCGCTTCCGCAGCGGTCCAACCTATACTACTAGTTTTTGTTTCTGCCTCTTTATCCCTGCCACTATTTTGCACGTTCCTCCCACTTTCAAGGCGCTTGGTGGGGAAACCTGCAATACCGTCGTGGTCCAATCAAACAACGCAAGAAATAATTTGTATGCATCTTTTTTCTCTCTTCCTCCCCCTCCTGAGACGATACGCAATCAGCATCTTTTATTGCTACTGCTTTGTGATGACTGCTTACTTATTGCTGTTAAATATTCAAATAGAAATTGTTTCAGGGGAAATGGGAGAAATGCTGTTTTTGGTGACTCCAGACACGTTCTTTTCACTGATGGGGTTGGTGTGGGGAAACGATGCGAAGAATACAAACATGGACAAAGGGGAAATATTTTTTTCTCCCTCTTGTTGCTCTCATCTTCATAGCTTTTGCAACCCTGGAGCAGTCATATGCTACATTACAAGCAGAAAGCTTATTTTTATGGGGATGACAAACAATTCCTCCCGATGGCAACTTTACAAGTCTGTGTCATAGAACTCTTAAGACATAATTGTACAAAATTTGGACTGTTGATCTGAAATCAAAAGCATTTGAAATCCTCTTCAATAATAATAATGAAATAATAATAATGATAATAATGCTAATAATAATGCTAATAATGATAATAATGTGAATAATAATGATGATAATAATAATGATAATAATAATAATAATAATAATAATAATAATAATAATAATAATAATAATGAAAATAACAATAATAAAGATAATAATCATACTAATCAAAAAAACAATATTGATCATACTCATAATCATCATCATCATCATAATCAATAATCATAACAATCTCCTCTTCTTTTCCTTTCGGCTTTCCCGTCAGGGGTCGCCACAGCCACAGTCATCCATCTTCAGAGGTTTGATTCGCATATAAACATATTAATAAATAATATTAATAATGATCATAATAACGATCATAATAATGATCATAATAATAAGGATCATTGTAGACATGACATGGATCATATTTGACCTGCACGTACTTCATAATAACCCCATTCAGTATATAAATATACAGGGACATCGTTTACAACAGTGGACAGTTGGTCCGGTGATAGGGTTACTGGTAATTGTTACTTGTGCATGAAAAGGTTAATTAAGAGGGTGTTCACGAAAAAATAATATGGATCCAAATTTCAGTGAAGTAAAGAATGAGACAGGTGTCATGCCCTGATTTCTGTGCAGGTGCAATACTTGCTGCACCAACACACCTCTAGGATGTGTGACAGTCACAACAATGTGACTGTGTGACTCTGTTGTATTAATTGTACTAAAACAATCAAAATAAATTGCCTTTTTTTAACCCAATGGTTTTGTTTGCTACTTTGGACCTTTCTGTTGTGATGACTTTGTTGTTTGAGATTTTGTTCCTGCTGACTTTATTTAATACAATTTGCCAAATACACCCTGCCCATCACTATTGCTGTAATTTTGACGTCCCCCACCACCTTGCAAACCTTGACAAAATGAAAGATGAGGCTCAAAATGCCTGCAATTTATTTCTTGCCTTTACAACAAATCAAAGCAGGCTGGAACCTTTCCGTGATGTAAATAAATGCTTGGTTAACAATGCAAATCTCGAGCGGGATGGATTTTGTCGCTAGGTGCAGTATTTCCTCTTCGCCTCGCCAAGCGTGCACCGGCTGCTCGTTTTCCACCACATTACAGTTTAAAAGTCAAATCATTTCTGCTGTACCTTCATTAACGTTCCAGCATGCCCCAATAGAGTCGCATATTTCAAGTTATCGTGCTGCCTTTCTCGAGTCACATTCTCTATCATCTCTCGTACAGCTCCTGTTCCTATCTGCCCTTCCAACGTGATTTACAATGACATCAGATACGCGAATGCGCCACCCCTTCACGTCAAACGACTGCCATTGATTGTACACATTCGGAGGAGAGGTAAAGCGTCAAAGTGCTGTCAAACTCTATAAATCCAGACCACACCATCTACTGGCCCTTAACTCAGAAAAAGGAACCAGCCCGCCTCTCCCGACCCCTCTCGCCATTGCCTTTTTGTTTTCTCATGCAAATGTTTGGTTGTGAAAAAGATCAATGCCCATGTAATAGCTTATTGAATTTTTGGGTAGAATTGTGAGAGGCAGCCTGAAATGAAGACATGCAGACGGAAGGTGGAGTGCAATAAAGAGGTGGTAGGGGGTTCGCGGGGGGGGGGCGAAAAAAAATGACATCCACGGGCCAGCGGCTTATCACCACAAAGCACGGCGCGCATACGCAAGCACATGCACGCCAACGTGCTGTGCCTAAGGGCTCTGAAATTGGCAATTCATTTGGCCAATTTAGCTTTAATGATCACAGAGGTAATGTCAATGTCAGTGACGACGATCAGTATTCCCGGCCTGACTGCATCGCTGTTTGGGACCGTGGCGGCGAGTGGGAGGAACCGTTGTAGAGGTGGGCTGCCAAAATAAATTTAGGAAGAAAAATAAGTCAAAAAGAGAAAAGGAAAACAGCCACCTTGGTTTACCGAATGGACATAAAACACCAGGCGACTCACATCTGCATGTAAATGAGCTACTGTGCGCAGATACCTCTCAACCGCCTCCCTTGACGACGTTGGTGTACAGAACCTCCAATGTCTGAGCCCGCAGCTCTGTCTTGACCCACTCTGCTCGTGTTTACTCCCTACACACACACACACTCCAGTTTATACGGTGACGTCACACATCCTCAAGTTGATTCGGTGGTAAATGACACCGTAAAGTGCAGACGGTCATTTACGAGCATCTTTTAGCTCCCTCGCTGACAGAAATTTAATTTGATTGTCACTTCTCTGTAAAATAATTCAAAGAGCTCCGGTGTTAGCGCTCGTAATGTTGTCCATCTGAAGCGTGGAACCCGTGAAGGAACACCGCCAGCTTTGTTTTGCATTTGCTAGCTTGACTCTGATGCTGCTGTGGACTCAGCATGACATCCAATTTACCCCCAAAGTCATACGCAGTTTATTTCAACCTGGGCGAGGGGACAGGCGACCGAGCACATAGAACACTGCGGTGTTCTCCTGGGTTCGGTCCAGATGAATGTTTTGTCAGTGTGTGAGATCTGCGAGAGGCACTTGATTTAGGTTTGCACTTCATTTTAATGATAGATGCTATGCGCGCCAGTGGCGAGGCTTAAATGCTGCCTGCCACACAACCTGGAAGAGTGACTGTGTGCGCATCAGCTCGTCTTTCTGCAGTTCACTTCTCTGATTTCTTAGTTTTTTTTAACCATTTGACATTATTTTCATCACTCACGTGTATTATGAGAAGGACGTAAGCGCGCTGTAAATTGAACTCTTTCAACAGTAGCCAAAATGGAACTGTATAGTGCCACTTAGCAGTTTTTTTGACGACGATACTAGTGCAGCGTGTTCTACCGGAAACAAATTCCTTGTGTGTTCTACATACTTGGCAATAAAGATGATTCTGATTCTGATTGCTGGTGTCAAAATCTCCTGTTCGCCGCATACGCCATTTTAACATTTTGCCGGATTACGATAGAGGGAAGCATCCACTGATTAGCAAAGAGATGAGCTCGGGAGGGGAGGAATAATAGCAGATGAGAGGGATGGAGTCGATCGAGCACGAGTGGGGGGGAGGGGTGGCACTGGAATAAGAAGCGAGGGAAGGCATCCGAGGTTGGGGAGGGGGCTTGGGGGAAGCCGCATGTTTTAAGGTGAGTCCAAGGTGAACGGAGGATGTAAAGAGCTGTGCAACCTGCAGGTTAATGTACAGGAGGAACATCATTGGCGGTTGTAGGAGATTACTCGGGCATTGGTTAGCTCGTTTTATCAAGCAGTTTCCACACATGCGGCTATATCTGCCTCCGAGGCTTCACTTTTGGCTGTCACATGCAAAATGTCACATAGGCATGAGAGATTTGGAGTTTATTTTGCATCTCACCTCATAGGATAGATATGTCTTGTCTCATTCGAGCCATAAAACATCCTGAGATCTACAGCAATAGTGTTTCATACTTGCAGCATTTACACCAATAAAATGACACAAACCAGCACATTAGTCTAAAAAAAAAAGAAAATGCCATTACATTTTACATGAACCTGCCATAATAGAGGTTTTGTGAAACTATGCAGACTTCACAATGCTTTACTTGAGAAAGCATTTACCAAACTGTCATTGGCCCCACAACCCACCTATAAGGTTTTTTTTTTTTTGTTTTATTTATTATTATTATTATTATTATTATTATTGTTGTTTTTCGTCTGTGCATTTATGTATTTATTTATTCATTCATTTAGTTATTCATTTATTTATTTGTCTGTTGGTTTATTTATTTATTATGTGACCTAATCCATGTTCAATTGAAAAGTAGGCCGGTCAATAATTCAAGATCAATATGTAGCACAATAAACACTTGATCGATATCAATAGAAAATGCCGTCAATAAAATGTTGAATATAAAATAAAAATAGATAAAAATCTATAAATCGGAACACAAACCTCCACACGGGCATAATGTGAATTGTAAGTAGCATGCAACCACCCCGAAAACGCAAGAAAAAGCAAGTAAACCATCAGTGTCAAAGTCGAGGCCCGGGGGCCAAATCTGGCCCACCACCTCATTTCATTTGGCCCTCGAAAGCAAACCAAGCATGTCAAGTGCCATGATGCAAAATGTAAAATTGTCCCATGTAAACCACAATAACAGTCGTCATTATTCTTGACTTGAAATTTGAAAAGTAGTTATTCATGAATTTGTTACGCGCTCTATATGTGATATGTGGAGGGGATTAAACCAAATTAATAACAGCCCCCAAGAGGACAATGTAAGTACAACGTGGCCGGTGGCAAAAAACGAGTTTGACACCCCTGAACTAAACCAATGCAGAAGATATTCAACTATAAACGCTCACAAAACCCCTATTTCACATTTTTTTCATATAACTGCTCTTGACATAATTGTGAGTTCCCCCAAAGCATGATCATAGATACAATCACAGCTCTATTCAAGGAAGCTTGTTAACTCCCCTCGAGTTTCAGTCGTTTAGGGAGATGTTACAACATCCCAAAGCTTGTTTTCAAAGTCTCTTTTCATTATAGCGAGGTCACCACGGTACGCAGTCTTGAGGCCGACAGAGGAACATATGGCATGAAACCACAGCGAGGGAAGTGAAGGTCATGGAAAGAAAAAAAAAATCCACTGTGTCAACACAACACGCAGCCTTGCCGCCGCGCCACATTATGATGATCCTTTTATTTGAGCATTTACACACCTGCCATAACTCGACTAATAGGGCTCGCACTGACCCAGTACTGTGCAACCTGAGCGTGTAATGAACCAGAGAGAAGAAAAAAAAATCATATTTAAAAGAGTCAACATAACTTGATCATAATGAAGCCAGCAGGTGCATCCACTGCTGTTTTGTTTTCTTTCAAAGGGGAGAAGACAAAGGATAGATGTTCAGGTGACCGACGCTATAGAAGTAGGGTGTCATTTTCTTGGGGAGCAGTAATTGCGGGTTATATTTTGAGAGCCTCTGTGGTTTTGATGGCATAGCACAACACACAAAGATAATGACGGGTCGGCGCCAGGCTTGTAGCCCTCAGGCCTTATTTGGCAACCTTGAAACCAGTAAATGACAGATCTACACATTTCTGTCTTTGTGTCCAAGCCCTTTTTATTATATATCTGGTCACCAGACTTTTGGCTCCGCGAAAGCCTTTACAGTGAGACCTCAACTTACGAACTTAATTGGTTCCCAGAAAGAGTGTGTAAGGCGAAAAGTGTGTATCTCAAAAACAAATTCCCATAGGAAACCATTAAAATGGGAATAATCTGTTCCGGGGTTTCCATAAAATATACTTTTCAACTAAATAAGCCTTAAAACTACACACAACATACCTTATTCTATGTATAATAAATGTGCTATTGTATTGCAATGAAAGAAATACACTGCATTGTATCATAAAGTCACTTTATTTACATTTGTGATGGTCATTTATGGCTTGATGGAATGGCGTTGGAGGTCGAAGGTCAAAGGGAATTGCTGTTTGGAAAGAGAGGCGCATTACACGACGACTGTAATTAAAGAAATAAACTGTGCTGTAAAATCAAGTTTTATTTACCTTTTTGATGGTCGTTGATGGCTTATGGAAGGAGAGTCACCTTCCATAAGACTGTTGGTAACTTAACCTGTGGTGCTGTTAGGTCGTGTGCTTCCGCCGAAGATCACTCCGCCAGCCGTGGTGGGTGTGTATTATGAAAATAGTGTTTATTATAAGGTTTAATTTTCATAAATTTGACGTTTGTAAAACAAAAAGTTTGTACGTTGAGGTGTTTGTAAGTTGAGGTCTCACTGTATTTGTGCCTTCAAAGACATTCTGACCGGTTCTTGAAATAGCGACTGGCTTATTTTTGTGACAAAAAAACCCAGTCACTTTTCTGACAATAACACCTACGATAATGGAATTTTACCACCCTAATGATGGATGAATGGCTTGAGTAGCCCGTGATGAGAAGAAAGGAGCGTCAGTGCAGGGCGCTGATGCGTATGTGGAACTGCCGCGGCATGGAATTGAAGCGGATTTACGTGGGACAGGAGATGAGACAATTTCTTTTTGTCAATGGATGCTACAGCTTTGTGTTAGCTTTCAACATTTACAGTAACTTGTAGCAGACATGCACATTTCACCATGATATCCTTAATCTACTGGTGAAAAGGAGGCTTTGATCCTCTCTTCTTTCATCTACAACTGCTTCATACAACAAAGAAGGTACAGAAAAGTGTGTAAGATTGATTGACTGTGTGTTTTGTGTTGTGTTACATAATTCGTTGTCTTGTTTTTTGTTGTTGTTTGACTTCAAGATGGCGCCATGAGAATGGCCGAAGTTAGTGACCCTTGTGAGGATAAGCGGTTCAGAAAATTAATAGAATGATGAATATATTTTTAAGCTTTATAGGCAATGTTTTAACTAACACAATTGAAATGCTATTAATCTGTTCCAGCCCTTGTGCTATTTGTGATGTGCCAACCTTGGCCACTGGGGGGATATATAGACAGCAATACACATGAAGAAGAGTTCAACTGATTCATCAATCACCTGCTCATTTACGTGAGCGAGAGAGTGAGAGAGAGTGACCGAGAGCAAGCGAGAGAAAATGACGACCTCCTGTGGCCACCTCCGTTTCCACAAGCTGATAAATTCCTTATATGGAGCTTGGACGCCCTCTTCTGGCGGCTTTTGGGTGCAACACAAGCTCCCCAGACCAAACAATACAGCAAAATACATTGACGTGATGGAAGGATCGCTACAATGCGTCTTTTTTTCGGTCAGGGGCGTCCCTTTCGTGACGTCACGTACGGCTCGTCACCAACTCAAAAACAAGACTTCCTGAATATTCAGCGCGAGTTTTAAAAAGTAAAATATAGCTATATGCAGTGGAATCTTTGTAAAATACGCACAGTACAAGACATTTGAAGCCATTTTACAAATTATGGACACAACTTGTCCGGAGACGTTACCTTGTATTTTGGGCAGCCACCCTTATTTCAAGCTCATATAACTCCAGATCCATATAACTTAGGAATGAACTCTTTTTTTTCTGATGAAAGAAGAGAGTCGAATGGTTCTCACACTGTATTACATGTTTATGTAGTCCTAAAAGTCAATATTCTCTGGGTCCTTGAATTCAAATGACAATGATAAAAACCCTGGCACTGGAATGCACACGTCTGGCAGTGGATGAGTTAAGGACATCCGATTTGTTGCTTTATGAAATGTGTTACTTATATGTAGCAACATTTTTCAATCCAATCAAATGTGACATTTTGGCTCATAATTCTTGACTTGGTCAGTCTTGCGTGTGTCACTTTGTCAAGCATACATTTCAAAATGTCAATGGCGGTTATCCTTTGATGTGTCGCCTTGATTTAAAGGTCATGTTATTTATCGAAGGCAACATGCCCCTGTGATTCTTTTTAGTCGGGAATGCTGATTTGCAGGACTTAGCTCCCTTTTTATCCCAAATACAGACTATGTGTATAAGAGTTAAAAAAAGGAAAAAAAAGGTCCTTTATCCTGAATAAGTAAAAGCCTCAAACATCTCGCTGTGAAATATTCATTATCAAAAAATAAATAAATATCACTAAGAGTCACCGACCGCTGCTCTGCACCGGGGGAGATGAGTCATATTTAGCACATGTTTAGAACGTGTCAATTTTTTGCTCTCTGGTTTTCAAATGGTGGCTGAGGGTTGTGGGTTGATTGTGGGTTGTGACTGATAATGACATGCGAGTGTGTTTTTTGAGATTTACAGCATACGGCTGTTAAAATCTGATTATGCTTATTGTGGCTCGTAGGAGTGGTGGGGGTGGGGGGGGGTGATCGGTTGAGCGTGAAATCTAAAATAAATTGGAATCAAATATTCAGTCACAGAATTTACAATGGGCAACGCTGTCTTTGCACTTTATCCGATTAATTGTCGAGGCCAAAATGACAGTAAGATGTACACTCTTAACTCATTCGCTGCCATTCACGAATTTAATCGGGAATTTAAAAGATGACGTAGAGCGCCATTCCTGAATTAATTTGGGTTCTGATTTTTTTTTTTTTTTTTTTTTGCTTTGGTGCCGATAAAATGCTGGCCAGACCTCTAGCAATGTATTTCCCTTTCACAGCATTTCGGTTTTTTTTCCATGTTAGCGCTTTATTCCAGCTTCAGCTGTTGTTAAAACACTATATAAACCAATATATACGTATTGCATTGTATTTTGGACAACCGGCCTAATTTCACGATCATATAACTCCAGACACATATAATTTAGGAATTAACTAATTTTTTGTTTTTTGTAGAGCATTTGTCTTTTGTACAGCCACCCTCACTTGCACCTCACATTACTGCAGACCCATATAATTTGGGAATTAACTTTTTTTTCCTGAAGAAAGAAGACAGTCTAAGGTTTCTTACACTGCATTGAATGTTTATGTAGTCCTAAATTTCAATATTCTGTGGGTCCTGGAATTCGAGTGACAATGACAAAAACCCTGGCACTGGAGTGGACACATTTTTCACATGTCTGGCAGTGAATGAGTTAAACCTGATATGAACGCACCTTCTTGCGTGGCGCCATTAATCCGTATGGTCCAACAAATTAGGGATGGGGAATTTTGGCATTTGCACCTGCGTCATGTGGCATTCCTTTGAATAAAATACAACATTCAGAATGGAGCCTGACCAAAGAGGTACATTCTGGACAGGGGGAGGGGGGCAGTGAAATTATATATTGTTCACTGACACCCCCCCCCCCCCCACCCCCACCCCTTTTTTTTTTAGCAAGGAGGGGAGATGACCTTCAAACGTTGTCATCATACAACATTTTCTTTGCATGATAGCATCAGCAATGCAACTGACTCAGCGCTGGTGTGGTTTCAAATGTTGACCAAAGCGCCGTTTGATTGACAAACAAACACCGTCCTCACCATTTGTGCATTCAGGGCGACTGTAGAAAAATGGCGCTGAAAGATGGTGGGATCTGTTTATTGAAAAAAAAAGACACGCTAAATATCCTATGGTGCTAAAATTTCATTTAACAGAGGTATATTATTCAGGAATTTCAGTCGTTCCACTTTTGAATAATATTCACTGAAATATTTAAATAATATTGTGTAATTAATTGAAATTTAATCTACTCCCTTCAATTTGTTTTTTTATTGTGAATTTTTTGACATTCTGGCTTTAAAATGAATTTTCTTGTTGAATTGTTGAATTTAAAACAATGTCTGACTCACAGTGCATTTCAAAATAAAAGTTTCCTTGCTAAGGAGATTTAACCTGATGAATATATGTGAAAAATATTTTGACGTTTGTTTTCTGTTGGATTATGGAAAGCACCAAACTGAGATGAATTATCATTTCATCCGTCGAATGAAATATAATATTGTGAAAATGGGCTTTTAACCTTTATATATCTTTGTTGACATGTAAAAAAAACACTGTTTCGCTGAACATGTCAAATCATATAAAATATATCAGGTATAAATCATAAAAAGTTTCACTTTGTTTTATATGCCTGTGACTGAGTGACGACCTGCATTGAATTTATATTCACAACGCACACAAAAAAAGTTTGCGCCATAACATCAACGTGACACTCACCCAAAATCATCCTGAAGCCTTCCACGGGGAACAACTTCTTATCCACAATGTCGTCCTTCTCCTTTTCCTCTCAAATGTCCTTAAACTCGAGCGCACCTCTCTCAAAACTCAGCATCAATGCATAAGAAACCTCCGACATGACAAGCTTTACTTTTGCATCCAACTCTCGTCGCTCGCCTGTGATCTCGAGGTCACGTCGTTGCCCGAGGAGAAGCACACCGATCCCGCTGCAACACGCTTCAGAATAATCTATTGCATGCCAGCCACTAATGTAGTCGCTGCTCGACGCTCACAGTTCGGCGGCAGGAACAAACGGCGAATAGAGCTGAGGTGACGCTTCACTGGAGCAGCCTCTGCACTATTCTCTCTCTCCCCTCCTTCTCACATTTTTAGGGTTTGGGTATAACCTAAAGGCACCTTGCACTCCCGTGCCGTGATTGGCTGCAACTTCAGCCAATCAGACCGGTCCATGCGGTGTGTTTTCTCAGGGTGTTTGAATCATGGAGGCAGCAGTTTTGTTACTCTCCTTCCTTTTTACCAGCCATTTGTTTTCACACCCTATCATAATCCACCAATATGTAATTACGCTCGCTTGCTTGTGATGTATAACGCATCAAAAATAAATAAAAATAAATAAGATGGAGAGGCAGAGGTGTCACAAGAGACTGACAGCCCCTGAGAATGGATGGAACGTTTGAGGGAGTGGAGGAGAAATTGAGTTTAATGCGCACTGACTGTGGAATTTCAAAGAGTGGGCTAAGGATAGGCGCTGACGGCTGTTTTGACACTGCTGATAGGGGTCCCCAAATGCAGGCGGAAGTCGAGGCTAGCGTGCATCCCACATGACCTCCTCAGTCAGTCCTTCATGTTTCATGTGTGTGTGAGAGATAAGGTTTCCCCATTAGTGGGGCCCGGGCTTAATAATGCAGGTAGACGTATTGTTGGAACCAATAGAGCAGGTGCTAATGTGTGGCGAGGGGAGGGGTGGGGGCAGTCATAGCATGACTTTAATGGATGTTACTAAAGTAAACTGAAACTAGACCTGGAGACTCAAGTGACATGTTATCCAGAATATACGTGTACGTACGTGTGTGTGTATAAATGTGAGCTTCGTCTCTTCTTATTCACAAAGACTCGTAAAATGTTATCAAATATGTACAGGACATGTAATGGTTGAATGACCAAATGGTTGAGCGAAGGATATTCCACGCAAGTGTACGTGAGCGCGTGCGAGCACCACATCTCAGAAACAGCGGGTTACACTTGTCGTATTCTAATTTTAGCTGCGACCGTTAGCGGCAAGTCCTCAGGAGGCCCACCGGTGTTGTCATCCGCGTGTTGGTCAACGCCTTGAGGTCAAAAGCAGATACAATATGAGCAAAGTATTTCACACTCCTTCTGAAATCGACTGGCAACTAGTCAGTTTGCCCAAAGTCATTTTGGATAAACTATTTTGCAAACCTATCATGATTAGAGACATTAAGAAAGAAAAGTATTGAGAAACAAGAATTTGGTCCGTCATTTTTTGCCGCAGGCCCCATTGTAGTTACGGTTTCCTCTAAGGGGGACGTTATGAATTTGGGGAAGCCATTAGAATGTTTAATCGCCTCCACATGTTACATATAGAGCGCACACCAAATTAATGAATAAGTAGTTTTTAAAATTTACAGTATTTTCTAGTGTATAAGGTGCACCCAAAAGCCTTAAAGGACAACCGACATCACTTTTTTGTTTCCTAACTGACATCAGAAAAACGTTTTATAGCATCTAAAATACCCAAAACACGCAGGCTGATATTTTTAGTCACATGCAAAACACCAATAAAAATGACTTAAAGTGTCAAATCTGCAAAAAAATTGAGCTGCGAATTGGGCATTTTCAGAAAGTCCCGCCCCCAGTTCGTGACGTCATGCTAAGAAGTCTTGCCTTGCTGGAGAATCAAAACAATGGCTTCAGATTCGGAGAATATGCTTTCTTGTTACACATCCAGTTATGAATATGATTCAAATAGTTCTGAAGAGGAAAGTATAAATGTTTGCAATTGATTAAAGAAGGTTTTCTGGGTCGTTTTGATGGCTCAAGACTGATGTGTAGTGTCACAGAAAATGCAGAAGATGGCGCCAGAGCTCCGTTGGAAATAGTTTTCTTTTTCAGCTTGTAATTTTTTTCAACGAATATCAAAGAGTTGTCTCGGTGTAACATACAATGATTCACAATTGCGTTATTTATGTGTTTACCTTCTAATTTCGCCATCAACACGGATCAACACAAAGTTTTCAGACCGAACAAAGTACCGCAAAATGCATTGGGTGATGCAAGGTATGTCCTTTCTCAGTCAGGGGCGTTCCTTCAGTGATGTCACGTACGGACTCGTCACCAGCTCAAAAACAAGACTTCCGGAATATTCAACGTGAGTCTTAAAACGTAAAATATAGCTATATGCGGTGGAATCTTTTTAAAATACGCTCAGTAGAAGTCATTTGAAGCCATTTTACAAATTATGGACACAACTTGTCCGGAGATGTCAATTGTCCTTTAATTTTCTTGAAAAAAATGACCCTGCGCCTTATACAGAGGTGCGCCTTATATGTGAAGTAATATTAAGCAACAACACGTCTCGCAACGACTGTCAGCAGCCAATGACTCTATTTCTTCCTATTGAAGTAGTGCGTAACAGCCACTACTATAGCACCTTATAGTGTGGTGTGCCTTACTGTATATTTGGAAAACTTTTATCTATTTTTATATTATATTTGGAAAATATTTTGCATTTATTGAAGGTATGCCTTATAGTCTGGTGCGCCTTATACACCGGAAAATACAGTAAGTCAAAAATAATGAATGTTACAGTGGTTTATATAGGACAAGTTGAAATTTTGGTTCGGACTTTATCAAGCAATATTGAATTTCACAAGTTTGATTTGCTTTCGCGGGCCGAATAACATTATTTGGTGGGCCAGATTTGGCCCCCGGGCCTTGACTTTGACACCAGTGACTTAAATGGTAAAATCTTGTTCCCCGAGGCAACATTTGATTGACACCTATGTTTTGAGTAATGCATCTATGGCATGTGATGTGACTAATAGCTTGTTTGTCCTTTGGTGGCGGAATGAGAGGTAGAATAGAACAGCTGTTGACACCATCTCAGAGGCATCGCAGCTGTCGCCAGAATAAATGACTAAGCAATGAGAAACACACCCGCACAAAGGTTAATAACTACCAATTGTTATCTTTGCGATGGCAGAATGTTCATTACAGCTCTTGTATTTCACGAGACTTATTAGGAGACTTATTATGCAGTCAGAAAAAAACCATTCACAGGTCTCTTAAAAAGCAATATTTCAGTCAATATACACAAAGGATACAGAATTACAGCACACTTAAAGGACAACCGACGTCTCCGGACAAGTTGTGTCCATAATTTGTAAAATGGCTTCAAATGACTTCTACTGGACATATTTTAATAAGATTCCACCGCATATAGCTATATTTTACGTTTTAAGACTCGCGCTGAACATTCAGGAAGTCTTGTTTTTGAGTTGGTGACGAGTCCGTACGTGACGTCAGAAAAGGACCGCCTCCTCACCGTAAAAAAGACGCATTGTAGCGTCTTTCCATCACGTCAATGTATTTTGCTGTACTGTTTTTTTTTAAACCATGTCTTACACCCAAAAGCCGCCAGCAGAGGGAGGCAAACTCCATGGAAGGAATATCTCAGCCTGTGGAAACGGACTGATTAATTCCTCACCGGAGCTGGTCGCCATTTTGTGCCTCTTTTTTTTGGTGAGAGATTGTCCCCCAATGTTGCCTCAAAATGGCCCAAATAAATTCTTTAATCGATTGCAAACATGTATGCTTTGCTCATCAGGACTATTTGAATCCTATTCATAACTGGATGTGTAACAAGAAAGCATATTATCCGAATCTGAAGCCATTGTTTTGATTCGCAAGCAATGCAAGACGTCTTGGCGTGACGTCATGAAAGGGGGGCGGGACTTTCTGAAAATGCCCAATTCGTAGCTCAATTTTTTGCAGATTTTGGACACTTAATGTCGTTTTTATTGGTGTTTTGCATTTGACTAAAAATATCATACTGCATGTTTTGGGTATTTTAGATGCTATAAAACGTTTTTATGATGTCAGTTAAAAAACAAAAAAGTGACGTCGGTTGTCCTTTAAAGGACAACCGACACCAATTTTTTGTTTCCTAACTGACAGAAAAGCATCTAAAACTGACTCTTATTTCACTCTCCTTTCTCTACTCATGTCCTAATTCCTGCACGAGGAGTCAGGTGGTTCATCAACATTCCAGTATTACTATCATATGATCTTCTTCTTGTGAATAATTGGGGCATGAACCCTTTCCCGCCTCTCAGTTCATATTAAAAGTGATCAAAGGAAAACTTGCGCAGATCATGGTTGGGATTATTAAATGAGCTCCATCCCGTATGGTTGTGTTTGGAATAATGGTGGTGTGTCAAAATTGAGGGCTTGTGTAGTCTCGTCTAATCATCCTGCCCTAGAATTCCTGTTACCAGTTGCCTGTATTTGATTCCACTGTGGAAGGCAAAAATCAAAAGGAAAGTGACAAAGCATACACAATTGGAGATTATTGTTGTCTCTGTTTTTTGTGCTCCAAACTTGCCATTTGGATTTTGCCCCACACTGTCCCCACACAATTTCCCACAATGTCTTGACAGGGTAAATAATTAAATGTTGTTTAGACCTTTTCTTCTGTCACGGTGCATTGCCTCAAACATCACAAGCTAAAATATTCAAGTAGGTTTCCAACTTAAAAATGCTGATGCGCTCAAAATTCCTTCGCGTTCTCAGCATCTCTGTCGCTCTTCTCGATTGACTTTGTCATGCAACGAGACACATTGACCAAAGTGCCAGCTGCAAACGCATCACAATTTTATTTGGACTGCTGCGAGACGAACACGGTCACACAAAATCAAACATGATACCACCGTACTGAAACCGTGCCCGCATTCCTCCCCGTTACCAGTTAAAGGTGTAACATCAGATCAGATGTCATTCATGTGCTTACAAGTGATGTTCTGCACATGTAAGGGATTTATTGAGTGCACGTGCAGGAGCCAAATAGACCGACCGACCGACCGACTGACATATGACACAATGTCGGATAAATGTCAGTCTAATTCTGATAGGATCAAATATCATTTTTGGAGACAGCTCCACCCCATTAAGTGCTTCACACCTCTCACTGAATGAGTGAAGTCATATTTGAAGACCCTGATGACCTTTCAGGCTTTATATGAAAGTGACATTCACTCACATCTTTAATTAACAAGACATTGATGTGGCTGTGACAATAACATCACTACTAATTGTCACGATACAAAATGAGTCTCTTGAGAAAACGTTGGAGCATCCTCAAAAAAATCAGCTGCACTTTCAAGTGGGCGGATGTAGCAAAAGATTTATGAGGGCGGGAGGCATTTTATATCCCAAAAGTAGCACCGGGAGGCTATTTGGGCACCCTGTAAAGAAACTTTGATGGATTTAAGTTATTGGAATTTGCACGTTAACTATGCTGTCAAATTATTTTTGATTGAAAGAGATTTTTATTTCAGTATACAGTGATACCTCGGTTTACGAAGCCCTTGGCTTACGAACTTTTTCAGTTTACGAACGTTACATTTATGAAGATTTTACCTTGGCATACGAGCTTTACCTTGGCATAGGATTTTTTTTTCGTACACGGAGCTGCCTCATTGAGTGATGTGTGGTTCGCGAACGAGCCCTTTCTTCTAACAACAAAATGGCAGCCGACTGTTTTTGTCCTCTATTCCCCGCCAGTCTTCGGTTAAAGCCACGTGATTGGTTTACGTGGTGGTTTAAACATTAAAGAGACAGGCAGACGACAGTGAGACTTTCAACTTTGATAGTTCAAAGGCAGAGTGTAGACTGCACGGTTAAAATATCCCATCAACCAGGCTCTACAAACAACCCGCACAAGCCATCTGTACACTTGATGCAAAAAGCTATCAACTCAGCTAAACAGAACACAATTGATGAGGAACTAGATACAATTATCACAGAGATAGCACCTACAAAGGATCATTCCTCAAGATGGCGAAAGAAGAAGGTTACGTTCCTCATCAAGTGTTTAATGCTGATGAAACCGGCCACTCCATTCCATCAAGCCATCAATGACCATCACAAAGGTAAATAAAATGACTTTATTACACAGTACAGTTTATTTCTTTAGTTATAATACCATAGCACATTTATGATACATAAAATAAGGTATATTTTGTGTAGTTTTTAAGGCTTAGCAAATTAGAAAGTAGAAAATTATGTTTTATGCGGACCTGTGAACGGATTATTCTCATTTTAATAGTTTCCTATGGGAAATTAATTTTTGGGATACACACTTTTCGCATTATACACTCTGTCTGGGAAGCAGGTTCATAAGCCAAGGTATCACTGTATTTACAGTGCATTTTTATTAAAGAAAAATATTGCTGTAATTGTTCAAAAACATTAACTATCCTAAAATGATTGATTTGAAAATGATGCAAAAAGCCATTTAGCTGGATGGTTCTATTTCTACAATTACACTTATCTTGATGAATGTGGCCTAACTCACATAAGATGGGCCCATTCAGTCAGATGGTTACAGCATTATAATTTAAAATTCCAAATCACGCCGGATGAGTTAATTTTATGTGAAGGAAATCCAAACAGTCACGTTGTACTGACCAACTCCAAAGTACAACTTGTTACATTTGATTCTTTTTTTTTTTTGTAATCTGCATCTTCGTTGACAATCGCATCATGTTTTTGTGGTTCATTTGTCAACGTAATTAAAAAAAATAACATCATTTTGTTTTTGAACTGGCCTTTATTGCCTGACAGAATTCATTGAGGCCAAGAAACTATTGAAAATATTTGGAGCTATTACTCATAGCAAATAGAGTGAATACACACACCTATAGCAATATATTATAGACTAACCAGAATCAGAAAGCCTTTAATAGTCCCACAATGGGGAAATTTGCAATCTACAGCAGCAAAATTGAAAGGGTGGAGGGTGAAAAAATTAAAACAAAGTACAGTGAGACCTCAACTTACGAACTTAATTGGTTCCCAGACAGAGTGTGTAAGGTGAAAAGTGTGTATATCAAAAAAAAAAAATCCCATAGGAAACCATTAAAATGGGAATAATCCGTTCCCGGGTTTCCATAAAATATACTTTTCAACTAAATAAGCCTTAAAACTACACACAACATACCTTATTCTATGTATAATAAATGTGCTATTGTATTGTAATGAAAGAAATACACTGCATTGTATCATACAGTCACTTTATTTACATTTGTGATGGTCATTTATGGCTTGATGGAATGGCGTTGAGGCCAAAGGTCAAAGGGAATTGCTGTTTGGAAAGAGAGGCACATTACATGACGACTGTAATTAAAGAAATAAACTGTGCTGTAAAATAAAGTTTTATTTACCTTTTTGATGGTCGTTGATGGCTTATGGAAGGAGAGTCACCTTCCATAAGGACTGTTGGTAACTTAACCTCTGGTGCTGTTCGGTCGTCTGCTTCCGCCGAAGATCACTCTGCCAGTCGTGGTGGGTGTGTATTATGAAAATAGTGCTTATTATCAGGTTTAATTTTCATAAATTTGACGTTTGTAAGACGAAAAGTTTGTAAGAAAAGGTGTTTGTGTAAGTTGAGGTCTCACTGTATTGTACGCATACTAGAAATGTCAGAAGACTGAAATGACACCCACCTACCCCAAATGCAAATTTCTTTTAGAACTACTATGGTAGATTTATTTGAATCAACATAAAAATATTTCTATGAATCATGGGTTCATCTTTGGCCCGCCCGCCCCCTTTAAAAGTCTCTCGATTAGGTCGTTTTGTGCGATGCCGCTGAGATGGAAACAAACGCTGAATAAAACATAACCTGGTTGGCCTGAGCGTTCCAGCTACAAAACTGAAGGGAGAGGTTGCGTGGGAAGCAAAACGACCCAATTATTTGTTCAACTCTGGTTTATTTTTATTTCATTTGCATGACACACATGCGCCTTCTGTCAACATGCCACCGAGGGGTTAGGTGAGGGGACAACGACAAGGGCGACAAAGTGGAGCAGTAAGCACGTTTCAGCAAGGGGGATACTCTTACATGCAAACACTTCTCTCCACCCCCCCACCCTCTCACTACCTTCCATATGTACCATCCTCCCTCACTAGGAGAACTGCACTCTTCTCTCAAAAGCGCCCCTTCCTCTCCTCCGCAATAAAACTTTCACCAGTCGGTTCAGCATCACATCTGGCCGAGGAGTGCAGGAAGTCGAATTTTCTGCTCTGATCTATTTATAGCTCATCAGCGTTTATACACTCGTGCATTCGGCTCCATGTGTGAGGGCTTTTGAACTTGTGTAGCTGCTCATTTTAGCTTGAAAGCCACACCACCGACCACGAGAAACAAGCCCAGCCTGCTTCATTTTTCAGGATGCTACCTTGACATTGTTTGTGACTGACTTAGAAATCGTTCTTATATGACCGGAGAAGGTTTCTTGAGGCCAGTTGTTTACAACCTACAAACTCACAGCTTGCTTTCATAGTGCACGTTTGCTTTTTAAAACACAGGTGTCAAAGTCAGGGTCCAGGGGCCATATCTGGCCCGCCGCATACTTTCATATGGCCGGCAAAAGCAAATTACGTGTGTCAATATCCGTGGTTCTTGCTCGAATTACCAAATACAGTAAAGTCTCGTTATATCGATATCGGATATATCGATAGTCCCGGTTATATCGATACTATTTCTATGCACGCACGGAGAAAATCACATGCAAACAGGGTCGGATATATCGATAGTCCCGGTTATATCGATATTTTTTCGGACTCCCTTGAATATCGATATAACGAGACTTTACTGTATACATTTAAAGTGAACTGGAAAAAATATTTTTTGTCTTGAAGTGTCCTGCAATTCACTTGAGAGGGTGGGGGGGGGCACACTTCTGATGACCTTGAGAGGCAAGACTCCAAGGTCCTGGGTTTGAATCTCAGTTCAAGCCCTGAGAGTAAATCAGTTTTTGTCAAATATAGCCCTCATTTTATGTCCAATTATATCCCCCAGCGCCATGAAATATGGCTGTTAAATACTGTAAATGCAAGAAAAGCCAAGCTCAGTATTTTTTATTTATAAGTAAAACGAACAATGAGTCTTTTGTTTTATCATCATCAGGCAGTTAATCCAACAATTATTTCAAATTGTGCCAGTCTTTCTTTTGTTTCTGGCTCCTCGTCATGTAATTTTCCCGCAAGGCTGCTTTTCTTCCCCACTATTCGTGTGCGCCTCCAAGATAAAAAGCACACATCACATTCCTTTTTTCAAATGAGGCGGAGATTCTCAGTTTTTTTTTTTTTTTTTTGCTTTGAAGATTTAATCAACCAGATTTCCTTGATTAATTTGCTATATACGTATGTCCTTTCACGGCACATAATCACCAAGTGTGATATGAACCTTGGTTGGATGCGCACTTTTGACTGAGCAGTCCCCAGGTACCTTCATTAGCCTGATTATGCACATCCAAACACACTCCATCCACCAGTTTGCAGATAATTAGGTTAATTCTATCCCCCCCCCCACCCACCCCATCTCCTCCTCCTCCTCTACTGGTGGCATGTGCAAATCTCATCAAATTCCCACTAACACGTATGACCCACACGACGGAGACTTAAGTGACTTCTTCCAAATTAGATTTTTTTTTTTTCAAATTATCCACACAGTCGTGACGAAATATCAGTTTCGTGAAGTTGCCACATGGTGAAATGCTCACCTCTAGTGGCCAAACGCTGCAACGTCATCCAAAACCGCTTTCATGACTGTAATTATGGCATTTCGACACTAGTCGTCGCTACAACCTCGCTGTTCTTTCTCGAATCAACGTACCGAAAGGGTATTCGATGCGTCGTCACTCAACCTTTATTGAACACACCAGAAATGAAACGGCCCACCACCATTTCGAATAACGTATACCAATAAATAAATAAAAAATATCGTGTGTCTAACAATCCCGCTCCCACACCCCGCTTATTAAAATGAATGTAGACACTTAATATGAAGCATTAAAACTATCACATTATTGCATTGGGTATTGAACCCTAAACTTCACACATGTGCCAAACAACTTTCCCACTTTCGTGCCCATTGGGGCAATTTTAACATAAATTGGTCAGATATGAAAATACATTTTTGATTATTGAATGCAGTTTCTTTGTTGTATAGCAGAAGATACAAAAATCATCATTTTTATGTTTGATTGACAGTTTATTATTATGGTTGTAGATTACAGTGGTGCACAGCCCCAATTGTGCCGCATCACATTTTGTTTCCGGCAAAGGTTTTTGGGGTGCAGGGTGGGGCTGCTTACATTTGACCTTGTTATATTCGTATACAATAAGAGAGGTAAAAAAATGTATCAAGCGAGTTCAGAGTCAAGAGAAGTCACTGATTCTGTGATTTTTTTTTTTATGATTCAACTGTCATGTGAGTGTATCCTGGACTTCATTTGGAGTTGCTCAACTCAAAGAGCAAAAGCTTCTGAAACCTCCATCAGAGCGGTTTCATGGGTCGTCGGGTCCAACGGTCAGGTCACCAACAATTCATCGATTGATGCTTAAATCAAATATCTTTCATGTCGTCTGCCACAGGGATTGTTTTTGTTATTCATCATGCGCGACACACTTAGTTTGCCTGGTCAGTCTAGTGCAAATACACACTCAGGCTTTTGCTAATCCCTGGGGCGGGGGGCAAGGCGATAGGTTTCTCCCTAGCAAGGGATGTTGGTCTGGATTATCATCTGCAATATATCATCTGCCAACATCATATTTAGCTCACAATGTATTTAGCTGATGTGCTTTGCAAACATTACAGTCCAGTGCATATTGACAACTCCATATTTGGTCGTACCCTATTGGCGAGACAAAGTGTGACAGTGCCATTGATGACCGGGAATCCTTGAAGACCGTTCCCACCAATGAGCTCTGACCCGCACTGACCTTGTCACCCTTAGCTAAGTGACCTCTCAGTGGGTGGCCTCTACACTGACCAACGGGGAACCACGAAACGGCTCAACTTGACGCTCTCACATCTACCGATAGATAAATGGACGGACGGGTATCTGGGTAGACAGATAGAAAGCAATGCGTGTGTCAACTCGGCAATGGTGGATGCCATCCCAGCGTTTGTGAAAAGCAAAGTGGAAATTTAAGCCATAATCACACATTTCTATCTTTCAATCCTACATTGTGCGTTGACGGTTTCATTCAAAGACTGCTGCGGGATTAGTGTGGATAAACCACAAAATCTGTTAAAAAGAAAAACAACTGAAATAAAGTCGGGGTATCTACAAGGAAGCTCAAAAATACAATATTACTCATTTTTAATAATAATATTACGACTAGTAATAATAATAATACATTTCATTTATAAGTGCCTTTCAAAACTCTCAAGGTCACTTTACAGTCACTGGATAAATTTTTGTGGGAGAGCAGGTGCAGCCACATGCACTAGCGATAGAAAGCTAGCTAGCTAGCTAACATAGAGCTAACTGATAGCTACTAGTTAACTATTTAGCTAGCTAGATCTAGATTAGCTGTCTCGCTAGTTAGATAGCTAATAGATATAGTGAGATAGCTATCTAGCTAATAGGTAGATAGCTAGCTAGCTCGCTATCTAGCTAATAGCTAGAGAGCTAGCTAGCTCGCTAGCTAATAGATAGCAAATAGTTATAGAGGCATAACAGACCATATGTGACTCGAATTTAAAAAGCCTGTCGCCGGCAGATGTTGGACGACAGACTGTATTTTTGAGCATACCTCAGTAAGACAAATATAAATAACAAAATGGATTACTTCTTTTTATTTAGATACTGACTGCTTTCATAACACATGCAGTCAGTATGACGCCATTTGTAAAATTGTCAAAATAATAGATAAGATAGGATGATAAATAATACAACAAAACTCATCCGTCCTTTGCTTATTTATCTTTTGTCAGTTTTCAAAATAAACAAATCCAAAAGCAACATCCCACCCATTTAAAAAAAAAAAAGCTTTGCTAACCTGAGAGTATTTTTTTCTCTTGTGATCCACTTATTCATTTCCTTCTTCACATTTTTTTTCATTTTGCTTTTTGTTTTCTCCTTGGTTTTCACAATGCAGCGCTACAAAACGGAATATTTCCAGACTTTCAAAATCGGTGACACAAAAACAAAGAAAAACCACACACAAAAAGAGAAGACTGTCAAGGAATGACGTCACACAAATACAAAATCAATCGTTAAAAATACATCAAGAAAATGAAATACTGTGTGTATTAAATTAGGCAATAAATAAAAAATACATTACATTTACGTAAAATATTTGTTGCTATGCTACCCAAAAAAGCTAAAATCGAAGGCCTCGTATGAATAGACATTTGCAGATGATCCATCATGAAAATGATCACTTGGATCACAGGTGTCAAAGTCAAGGCCCGCGGGCCAAATCCGGCCCGCCACATCATTTTTTTCGGCCCGCGAAAGCAAATCAAACTTGTTAAATTCCATGATGATTGCTAAAATCTGAGCTAAAATGTCATATTTTTGGATGTCAACCACAATAAAAGTGACTTCAGATTTGAAAACGAGTTATTCATTAATTTGCTGTGTGCTCTATATGTAATATTTGAAGGGATGTAAACATTCTAATGGGTTCCCCAAATTCATAACGGCTCTCGAGAGGAAACCATAACTACAATGTGGCCCGCGGCAAAAAATAACTTTGAAACCCCTGACTTGGATCCATTTGGTCATCCGTTTTGGAAAGAAATATGCAAAGTACAGCATGTCAAGTAGTTTCTAGTAGTTTCAGCTATCCTATTGTGCACCACACATCTGACGAAATAGTTTGCAAGAGTCTCTGCTAGTCTCTGTAAACGGAGCTCATCTGTCGGGGGGTCATGTGAGGCGCACGGTAGGAGTCATAGGACGCCTGGACGCCATAACCACCGTGGGGCGGGTACAGGGCGTGGTCCGCGGGGGACGGCGAGTAGTGCGACGGGGCCAAGTAGTGCGGCGACGGCTCCTGTTTGCCGACCAGGTTGCTGCTGATGCTCAGGGGTGGGGTCGGGGGCCCCTCGTAGGGGGGCGTCCCGACCCCGCCGGTGTTATACTCATTTGGCGAGTGGCTCTCGTACGCCCCTTTCGCCGCCCTCAGGTGGAGCAGGTGAGCGGAGTCAAAGCTGCCGTAGGGCGGGCTCGGCAGGCCCGGGGAGGCGTAGCTCGCCATGCCGCCTAGTGGCACGGCGGGGGGACGGACTCTGTCGTCGGGTGCCGCCGCCAGCTGAAGGCACCCGGCGACCAGGTTGGTGGTGGGTTGCGAGAGGCCCTTGCAGAGGGTCTCCATGAAAGCCCTGCTCTCCATGGACAGACCCCCGTCCAAGGCGGCCGAGAGAGCGCAGATGTAGTTGCGAGCCAGACGCAGGGTCTCGATTTTGGATAGTTTTTGGGTTTTGGAATGACAGGGCATGATGCTGCGCAGGTTCTCCAGCGCGTCGTTCAGGCCGTGCATGCGCGAGCGCTCCCGGGCGTTGGCCTTGACGCGCCGGGCGCGGAAACGCTCCTGCCTGGCCTTTGTCACCCGCTTCCTCTTGGGGCCGCCTTGTTTGGATTCGGCCTCCCGGGCATCGTCTCCTTCGTCCTCGTCTTCCTCGACGTCCTCGCTGCCCTCCTCTCCCAGTTGTTGATTGGCGGTCAAAGGTGCATCGCCGTCAGGTGAGCTCATGTCACCTTCCATCCACTGCATGGGGCTGATGTCTTCCTCTCCCTCCCCTTGTCTTGCGTAGGGCTTAATCATCATCGTCTCTGCAAAAAAGGCAATCGTTCACGTGAGCTGTAATGCAATATTTTCTTCACTTCATCATGAGACGAAATGTATCAAATGGAATATTAAGGATTTCCCTGTGAAAAAAATTCAATTATGAAATAGAAAAATACTCTAGTTGTGACAGTTTGGAAGCACTCATTTGCACTATTTATGTATTTATTTCTTTGTTTATTTATTGATTTACTTATTTATGTATGTATTTATTTAGATATTTATCTGTTTATGTATTTTATTTATTTATTTGTGTATGTATTTATGTATGGATGTATTTTATGAGTTCAATATTTTTATTTATTTATTATTTATTCATTATTATAGTTTATTGTTAGTTTATATTCTCTGTTTATCCATTTGTTTGTTCGTTTGTCCATTTCTTTATTTGTTTGTTTGTTTATTTTTCATGCATGCGTGTCGGTGTGTGTTTGTATTTATTAGTTCATTTTTTTGTTTATTCATACATATGTTCCTTTATCCATTTCTTTATTTTTATTTGTTTATTTACTTTTTTATGTAAGTATTTATTTATTTAGTTAGTTAGTTAATTAGTTATCCGTTTATGTATTTTATTTATTTATTTATTTATTTATTTATTTGTGTATGTATTTATGTATGGATTTATTTTTATGAGTTCAATATTTTTATTTATTTATTATTTATTCATTATTATAGTTTATTGTTAGTTTATATTCTCTGTTTATACATTTGTTTGTTCGTTTGTCCATTTCTTTATTTATTTGCTTGTTTATTTTTCATGCATGCGTGTCGGTGTGTGTGTGTGTATTTATTTATTAGTTCATTTTTTTTGTTTATTCATACATATGTTCCTTTATCCATTTCTTTATTTTTATTTGTTTATTTACTTTTTTATGTAAGTATTTATTTATTTAGTTAGTTAGTTAATTAGTTATCCGTTTATGTATTTTATTTATTTATTTATTTATTTATTTATTTATTTGTGTATGTATTTATGTATGGATTTATTTTTATGAGTTCAATATTTTTATTTATTTATTATTTATTCATTATTATAGTTTATTGTTAGTTTATATTCTCTGTTTATCCATTTGTTTGTTCGTTTGTCCATTTCTTTATTTATTTGCTTGTTTATTTTTCATGCATGCGTGTCGGTGTGTGTGTGTGTGTATTTATTTATTAGTTCATTTTTTTTGTTTATTCATACATATGTTCCTTTATCCATTTCTTTATTTTTATTTGTTTATTTACTTTTTTATGTAAGTATGTATGTATTTTTTTAAATTATTTATTCATTTGTTTGTTTATTGTCTTTGTTTATTCATTCATTTGTTCATTTTTATTCATTATGTATTTATTTATTTTTTATGTATGCATGCATGTATCTATGTACGTTTGTACCTACTTATGTGCTTACTTATTTATTTACCTATTCATTTACTTACTTATTTACTTATTCACTTACTCAATTGTTCATTTATTCATTTATTTATTTATTCTCAGTATGTATTCAAATCTGTTATGGGTCTCGTTATATTTTAATATGGTGGTTGCTGGTTGTGTTTCTGCCTTTACTCCTTTTTTTGTGCATAGTATGCTATTTTCTATCATATCATTTGTAATGGCGGGTGTGAGCGGCTTATTAAATCATTACAGTTGAAGTTACAATGTCTCCACAACGAATGAAACTGGGAGGAGATGTGTGAAATAACATAACGTGACAATCCAAAACATTGACCTTCATGACAAAATAAGTGTAAAAGAATGCAAATGTTTCCGCTGGGTGTTTGATAACGTTTGTCGTTTTTCCATTTTCAGCACTGGACAGTTCTCCTTCACTGACAGTTGTCAATTGGTCCAAACTTTTTTTTTTAAAGCACACCAAAAGAAACATTTTAAGGCATCCTGTTCATCCACACATCTACGCAATCCTATTCCTTCTCTCTCCGCCTCACTTTGTTGTAATCCCAGTCAATGTCTGAACTGGTAAAGCCCGCGGGAGGATCAAGTCACTGACAGGTTGAGACTCCAATCTGGGCCATCGTAGGATTTGCTCCGCGGGGATGAAGCAGCGACCACGGGATTAAAAAGGAAACCCCGACGACCCCAGATCAGACACACAAAACTCTGGATGAATTCAAACGCAAGATCCAAATGCAGAAATATCATGTCACTCTGCGTTATATGCGACTTCCTCTTCTGTTTTGAGCAGATCGTTTTTTTTTTTGTTTTATTTGGCTCAAATGTCACAAATGGTGTTGTTTATTCTTCGTATGTTGATGAGTTATCGAGGTTAATCAAACATGCTCAAAACTCAGAAGAAGAAGGGAAAATACTTGTAAGAGACGTACCTGTCTTCTGGAAGTTTGTCTTGCGTCCAACAGTCAAACTTTTGCTCATCTGTCCATCAATCAGAGGTGTGTGACTGTGCGCCTCTGCGGAGCTGCAGCGCAGTCTCAGTGAGGGTCACCCTGCATGGGCTCTGGATTTAACCTCCACTGACAAGCTCCTCCCCCCCATCGAGCAAGTTGCGCGTGGCCGGCCCGTGGCTTGAGGCCCCGCACGGCGCCCCCGTGCGTGTCTGCTTGTGTGTGTGCGGACTGCAGTGGTGGCGGGGGTTGCGGATGGCCGGAGGGGGGGGGCCCTTTGTTGCAGTGAGGCAGCACGTTTGGGGAGACGCGCTCATCGGCCTGAGCCTAACTGTATGTGACAGCTTGAAGTTGCATGTGAGCAGGTGTTTGCTGCATGCCCTCTCGCAGCCTGTCGTCCCTCGGCGGCGGCCTGATCAACTGTTGCGCGCGAGCTCATCTCACCCAAGAGGCAACTCGGACCACATGAGGTTGTGCAGCTTTTTCATATTGAGTTGTCCTATGCACGTGTAAAAAAAAAAAGCACCAAAACTTGATGATGCATGCGGGAACTTTCAATTCAATTCAATTGAGTAAAATATAAAAAAATAGGATAATTCAATTACCCTATTTTCCAGTGTATAAGATGCACCGGAGTATATGGCGCACCCCCAATGAATGGTGTATTTTCAAACTTTTTTCTAAATATAAAGCGCAAGAGTATAGGCGCGCGGTCAACTTTTGAAGAAACAGAAAGCTTTTGGGGGCGCCTTATACAATGGAAAATATGGTAATTAGTTATTGCTAACCAGGAGTGTACCGAATATCATTGAATGACAAACGTTTTACTACTACTACTACTACTACTAATAATAATAATAATAATAATAATAATGAATGACTCTGTGTCTTTGTGTTGTCATATTTATTTTTTCAATTTTTTTTCCCAAGATGGCGGCGCGTGAACACGCAGCGGCTCCCCTCTCCCGGCAAATTGGCGTTTTCATGTTTATGTTTGTTACAGTAATTATAAGTGCCTTGCATGCTGGGTCCGAGAGGACAGTAATTTCATCTGTGCTGTATGTCATGCATATTAGCATATTTGACAATAAAGCTGACTTTGACTTTGACTTTGAATAATATATTTCACTTATAAGTGCCTGTCAAAACTCTCAAGCTCACTTTACAGTCACAGGATATGTTTTTCTGTGGGTGAGCAGCGGCAGCCGCACGCACTCAACCCGGAAGTAACTCACACAGATATAAAGCGAACTAGCCAGCTAATAGATAGCCAACAGATAGATAGTTAGCCAGCTAGATAGCTATATAGCTAATATATAGCCAGCGAGATAGCTATATAGCTAATATATAGCCAACTAGATAGCTATATAGCTAACAGCTAGCCAGCTAGATAGCTATATACCTAATAGATAGCTATCTAGCCAGCTAGATATAATAGCAAATCGATAGCTTGATGATTGAGTGAGTGGACCCGCATGGCGCGCTGACATTACAGGTGTGTAATGTTGACCAATAAATATATAATATAATATATAAATGTAAAAATGTTTCCCAATATAACGACACCGCGTTATAAGGCACTACAGTCGAGGCTGGGGTTACGCACGACTTCTACGGTGGGAAATGGAGTCGGTGGCTGCTGACAGTAGTTGCGAGACCTGTTGTGGTTCAATATTACTTCACTTACAAGGTGCAACTGTGTATAATGAGCAGGGTCATCTTTAGAAGAAAATCAAGTCTTTTGGGTGCGCCTTTTACACCGGAAAATATGGTACTAAGTAACTTTTACGTTATTAATTGACCACCTGCATCCCGCTGCAACTAAATCCTGATCCGTTATCAGCCTGACCGATGAAAACATGATGATATGAAATTAATCTGGGTTATATTGTTTACTGGATATGTCAATTGGTGCAGAAGCAAAATAAAATAGATTTTTTTTGTGGTGTACTGGCATGAATTGTGAGTCTTTACTCACAATTCATGCCAGTACACCACAAACCGAATATAAGGAGTTTAGAAATGTAACATGCCCATTGGCTTTATAACATCGCATAATTCACCGGATCATTTTGGGTCGGTTGAGTAAGAGGTCAAAATCGGAGTTTCTTCCCCTTGATATTAAAAAAAAGTGCAAAGTGTATCAAGTGAAAACCCAGAGTGGGAGATTGTGGGTCCCTGTTGATCTCCTTGCTTTCCCTATTCCACACCTGCAGCCTGAATTGGGAATTGCAATGTTGGGCCGAATGCCTCCCCTGGAGAGACGCGGGTGAGCTGAGACCTTGTGTCCTCCTCACCCAACGACATAAATGTGTTTGTCATTTCATAGCGTGCTGTCTTTTTGGGGATGCGAAGGTTGATTGGGGGCAAAGGGAGCGGCTCACTTTTGCTCACTGCTGAGTTGTTTTTGTTTTTTGGCCTACTTATTTTAAACGGCATATGTTCAAAAGGTGCTGCATTTAAGTCAGTCATAGGTCAATTAATTAGGTGCTCTTTCATAATTTAACCCAAGTAACACTGCCTGATTGACGCTGTCAGTGAGGTTGTGTGTAAAGAGTGGTCTTACTTTTTTTTCCATGTTTTGAATTATTCGCAATTTTTGCTTTGATTTGCGGTAAAAAATGACATGTGATACTCATGGTGGCAGTGAACACAATTCTGCACAACAAGCATCAGTTTGCCAGATAGAAATCTTTAAAAAAGAACTTTAAAGGAAAACCGACGTCTCCTGACAAGTTGCGTCCATAATTTGTAAAAGGGCTTCAAATGACTTCTACTGAGCGTATTTTAATAAGATTCCACCGCATATAGCTATATTTTACGTTTTAAGACTCATGCTGAATATTCAGAAAGTCTTGTTTTTGAGTTGGTGATGAGTCCGTACGTGACGTTACTAAAGGAACGCCCCTGACCGAAAAAAAAAACATGCATTGTAGCGGTCCTTTCATCACGTCAATGTATTTTGCTGTACTTGTTTGGTCTGGGGACCTTATTTTGCACCCAAAAGCCGCCAGAAGAGGGCGTCCAAGCTCCATATAAGGAATTTATCAGCCTGTGGAAACAGAGGTGGCCACAGGAGGTTGTCATTTTGTGCCTCTTTTTCGGTGAGACATTTCCTCTCAATGTTGCCTCATAATGGCACAGAATAAATTATTTAATCAATTGCAAACATGTATGCTTTCCTCTTCAGAACTATTTGAATCATATTCATAACTGGATGTGTAACAAGAAAGCACCTTCTCTGAATCTGAAACCATTGTTTTGATTCTCCAGCAATGCAAGACGTCTTGGCGTGACGTCACGAACTGGGGGCGGGACTTTCTGAAAATGCCCAATTCGCAGTTCAATTTTTTTGCAGATTTTGGACACTTTAAGTCATTTTTATTAGTGTTTTGCATTTGAATAAAAATATCATATTGCATGTTTTGAGTATTTTAGATGCTATAAAACGTTTTTCTGATGTCAGTTAAGAAACAAAAAAGTGGCGTCGGTTGTTCTTTAAAGCCACTCACATGAATTCTGCTGTCAAACTAAACATCAAACAAAGAGAACTACATGTCGTCTATGGCATAAAATGCCTCGATTTACGTGTGATGATGCTTATAATTAAGCTTCATCTGACTACCCCTCTCTATTAATTGACCATTTATTTATTCAATCATTTCAGTGTTTTGATTAGTGTGGAGGTGTTTAGTGTCATACTGTTTTTAGACACAGACAAGCACACGCACTAACTCCAACTCCCTTCAAATCCCTTGTGATTCACCGAGTGTGACTACGTGGCGGGACACTTTAGGTCCATCTGTTGTACTCAAAGTCCAATGAGAGTATAGTTGCCTTCATAGCGTGAGAATTGCATCCGTGTCTATATGTGAGTGGGCATGTGTATTCATTTATGACTACACCGGGGCTTTCAGCTGAATGCATTTGAAGGCATTCACTTCCTGCACCCCCCCCCCCCAAATTGTCCACCAACACTGATGAAAATGATGATGATGATGATTATAATAATAATAAATTAATCATAATAATAAAAAGTAATAATAATATTAATAATGATAAATTAGTAATAATAAAATACCAATAATAATGAATTAATAATTTATAATAATCTATAATAAAAATTATCATATTTATAACAATATTGATTCATAATAATAATAATATTAATAACAATAATAATGTATAACAATAATAATGTTTAACAAAAATAATGTATAACAATGTATACTAATAATAACATTTATTACAATAATTATGATAATACTAATAATTTATCATAACATTTTTAATGGTAATAATAATATTTAAAAATATAAGAATTTATCATCTGCGATTAGCTGGCAACCAATTCAGGGTGTCTCCAGCCTCGTGCCCTAAAATGGCTGGGATAGACAATAATCCAATCATAATTTATCATTATAATAATATTTAGAACAATAATAATTTATCATAATTATGAGGATCGTGATTATTTTTATTTTATTTTTATTTATTGTTATTTTTTATTTTATTATTATTGTCATTGTTATTATTATTATTATCAACACCAATAATAATAATAATAATAATTATTATTATTATTATTATTATTATTATTATTATTATTATTATTATTATTATCATCAACACTAATAATAATAATAATAATAATAATATACATTTATTTATAAGCACTGATCCCGCAGTCTGCACCATTTTTCTTTATGTCCGAATTACATTTGATATTTAGCTCAACAAGTCAAATGAAATGTTTTGATGTTGCCTTGATTCTCCAAAAAAAAAAAAAAAAGAAGAGGCTCAAAATACTTCACGTTTACAATTACATACGTTCCACGGATCTTAACTCGAGCACATACAAAATACATATCTAAATAAATAAACAGATAAATAAATTAAAAAACACAAAATAAAATATGACATCCAGGAAGGAAAAAACAAGACTATTTCAACAACAACTTATCACTTTGTAACACATCACTTTATAAGAATATTACCAGTAAAGGGACCAACATTGGCTGTTTTTATCTTTCAAAGTCACGCTTTTTTTTTCCTCTGCCGTCCATAATCTGTCAAAGTCAAGTCACCTCCTTGAATGCGACTCCAGGGTAGTCGTTTCTTACCAACAGTGGATAAATTCAACCTTTTCATACACCCAACTCAGCCCAGACCGTGACTCTCCATATGTGTCCGCTCACTTCAAAAATGTTCATATGCTAATAGCGCTAACAATATGGAGACTCTACAAAAAGTGCAGTGAATGAACGTTGCCATGAGTTTCATGGTCCCTCATCAACTTTTGAATTGACCCACATCCATGCCACACTTGAACCTCCCTCCAGCCCAGCGCCGACCCGGGGGAGACTGGGGTGATGTTGACCATGCCCCCCCCCCCTCCCCTCAACACCCCATAAACCATCTCATTGATGGACCCCGCGACTGGAGGATAAAATAGTCCCCCGCCCCCTCGCCTCACTAACCCCCCTTAACCCTTCCCTAAAGCCGCTGTTGGCCCCCCGTTGAGCGTGCTCATTGGCTGACCGCCTTCAGGCGTCCCTTTTTCACGGGCCTATTGTCTGGGCCCGTAAGCAGCTTTGTTTCTGCATGTGCAGCTGGGCTAGCCCGCGCCGCCATTAGCCGCAACACGCTACACACAGAGCGGGATAATATAATTACAAAACAAAAGTCAGGTGGCTCACGAGATCTGCCAGGAGAAGCCAATTTGGGGGAGATGCAAGGACACGCTGGCGGGTGGCCAGCTATAATTCGATTATCAAGTTGTGTGAATGACAAAAGAAACAATTGAATCGTTTTTTTTGGTTTTTTTTTTTGCTGCCTTCTTTTATTTGCCCCACTGTGATTTAATTCAATTCCATTTGGGCTGCTAAAATGGCAGCGTGAAAAGAAAGATTTACTCTTTCAATTTAGCGCACACCCACTCAGCAAATTCAATATTCCGCCACAAAATTTGCAGGAGATATTGCCCCCCCCCCCACCCCACACCACCACCACCACCAAGACACCGACTGCATGTGAGGGCCCGGAGCAGATGAATCCACCCACCCAGGCTCAAAGTTTTGCAGCAAACTGGCAGCTCTTGTGCTCTTATTGTGCATGAATGCACACAGACGAGTGGACAATGGGATCAGTGGCAGATCCATCTCCTGTAATGCTTTCTTTAAACACGGCTGCAAGTGCGTCCCCCCTGTTCTGTCGGCAGACCAGAATTTATCCTGTTAGTCACCCTAGATGAATGAAAAAAAAGAACTAAAATCAACCCCCCCATCCCAGCTGGACACCCACACGCACACAAGACATCAACGCGGCAGCTTTATAGACAGCTGATATGAGCAGGTTTAGCCGATGACTACTGTTTGGAGCAGGTCAAGCATAAAAGCATCGGTTAATGTCTTTTTGTCTCTGCGGTTCGGACCGCAAAGACTGTTTTTTTGGGGGGCTTTCGTGTAAGACAATAAGCAATTGTGTTAAATGGACACATGCTCGCTCTACTTAAGGGTTGGTGTCAGTATTGTAGCAGCTCGGGGGTGTGCAAATGGCCATTTTGTGGCCCATTAGGCGCAGTTGGATCCTGCCCGGGTGCCAGAGCGCCGCATTCTCATGCTCTGTGTCGCGCCGTTGAAAGGTTGCGTCACAATTTGATGCGGTGGTACCTCTTCTCACCAACGTTATGATACAATGTTGTAAAACAAATTTCAAGATACAAAAAATATTTGCTTACTTGCTGCTTCCTGAATGTGACCATTCCATCAAGCCATAAATGACCATCACAAATGTGAATAAAGTGACTTTATGACACAATGCAGTGTATTTCTTTCATTACAATACAATAGCACATTTATTATACATAAATAAGGTATGTTGTGTGTAGTTTTTTAGGCTTATTTAGTTGGAAAGTATATTTTATGGAAACCCGGGAACGGATTATTCCCATTTTAATGGTTTCCTATGGGAATTTTTTTTTTGAGATACACACTTTTCGCCTTACACACTCTGTCTGGGAACCAATTAAGTTCGTAAGTTGAGGTCTCACTGTAATAATAATAATAATAATAATAATAATAATAATAATAATAATAATAATAAGACATTTTATTTCAAGCGCTTTTCAAAGCTCTCAAGGACACTTTACAGTCACAGGTAAGCATAGATACAAATTGCAGGTCCCACATTTACATTGGTAAATGCAAGTATGAGCCGCTTCCCGGACCGCATCACTTCGTAATTGCTTTATTGAAGCATTTCTGAGTCAAATCTTTAAACGTTGACAAAATAGTGTTTCCTCAGTATCCCCCATCAGTCCATATGCGTTGTTTGTGCAGGAGTGTCATGACATCGAGTACTGTTGACTCCTTCCCGTGCGGCTTCTTCAGGTCCTGGGTGTTGTGGGATAAGCAGTGCCGATATATTTCTTCCCGTCGCCGTAGTAAGAATTATTCCAGGTGTATGTTTGGATGATCAATTCCTTTCCGCCGAGACTCAAACGACATCTTGACAAAGAGAGACAAAAATGGCAACTCAAATCCAGCCCGTGCGGGCTGATAATGCAGGACGACGACGCTCACTGTTTTCCTGGTCTGGCGATGTAACAGAGACTGTAAATGGCAAAGTCAAATTCGGGGCTGCAGCCGATGACTGCCGAGCCCACCTCCTTAAAGTAACCGTCCCATTCAAACTGCATGCCGAACACGTCCGGGAAGGTCGTCCACTGTGAGTAAGTACAATCGAGAAGGTGACAAAAGCGCAATTACGCAGGATAGAGCATGATAAATAATTTTAAAAAAATGTGTTTACAGGCCCGTCAAAGCTGTGACTGTAGTAATTCAGAAGTCCTTTTTTCTCAAGAAGGTAAAACTGGATCCAGTTGTGGAAGCCTGATATTTTTCCGCCTTTGATTTCTCCTGGAACACAGAAACATTTCCATTTTTTTTTCCGATTTTACCGTGTGCTCAGACTTCTTAACTCATTCACTGCCAGACGGTGTGCAAATACAGTAAAGTCTCGTTATATCGATATTCAAGGGAGTCCGAAAAAATATCGATATAACCGGGACTATCGATATATCCGACCCTGTTTGCATGTAATTTTCTCCGTGCGTGCATAGGAATATTATCGATATAACCGGGACTATCGATATATCTGATATCGATATAACGAGACTTTACTGTATGTATCCACTTCAGTGCCAGGGTTTTTGCCATTTTCACTCAAATTGCAGGTCCCACAGAATATTGAATTTTGGGGCTACATGAACATTAAATGCAGCGTAAGAAACCTTAGACTGTCCTCTTTCATCAGAAAAAAAGTTAATTCATAAGTTCTCTGGGTCTGGAGTTATCTGAGCTTGAAATGAGGGTGGCTGTACAAAAGGCAAATGCTGCCCCCTTGTGGGAGGGAAAAACATTGCCAGAGGCCTCACCAGTGCTTTAATCCCAGTGCATTTTTGTTATGTGTTCGAAGAGCCTGTAAAGTGAATAAAGTGTGTTGTGATCCTTATAATTCCAACTCCATAAAAAACAACTCACCAGTCTTGAATAAATAATTTCTTTTTTTGGTATTATGTGGTCAGTTGGTTGGTCGCACTGATTTCAAACTAAACCTGAGAGCCAAATCGGGCCCCCACATATTTGGATTGGTTTTATCATATCATTATATTCCCTGTATCCCTCCATTTTACTGGGTGTAAATTAGTTTGATAACATGACTGCGCTTCCAACCTGCAAAAATGTGCTCAAAACCACTGGAATCCAATTTCCTGTTGTTTCGAGAGTACAGGCCAAACCACATCATCTTCAAGTCGTAGATGAACTCTTCTTCTGACGTGTAGACTCCTTTAAGGACAAAAATAGTATTTATTTGATGGTGGGGGGAAAAAACGTGTGTGTGTGTGTGTGTGTGTGTGTGTGTGTGTGTGTGTGTGTGTGTGTGTGTGTGTGTGTGTGTGTGTGTGTGTGTGTGTGTGTGTGTGTGTGTTTGTGTGTGCGTGTGTGTGTGTGTGTGTGTGTGTGTGTGTGTGTGTGTGTGTGTGTGTGTGTGTGTGTGTGTGTGTGTGTGTGTGTGTGTGTGTGTGTGTGTGTGGTGATGCACCCTTAGTGTACAAGAAGGCAAAGAGTTCTCGGCCCAGCTCAGTGTTGGACATGGTCTCCCTAAGGAAGACATCCTGCTCGGCCATCTCCTGGGAGCTAACGTCTTCTGTCTGTCCCGTCATCCTGTTATAGTTGTCCAAAAGAGCCAGGAAAGCCTCATAGGGGGGCCGGGAGAACAAAGCCCTCTCATCCACAAAGCGGAAAAAGCTGAAAGCACAAAAAACAAACTGTTGTCAAAGCAACGAGGTATAGATTTGAAAACGCTATCAAAGAATGTAATTTTGCCTTACGGGCGAGAGGAAAGGTCTTCCTGGGACCCGGTTTGAGATCCTGAGATCAAAACCTGGGGGTCAATCTCCAAATGGGAGGCCGAAGCTCGGTTGGAGTCCAGAGCGTAAAGTGCTTCAGAGATAGACTTGAGCTCAGCGTCGGTGATCACGGAACCGCCGCCACTTTCGCCACCTGTGCATCGACAGCATCGATATGTTCCTGACATACGTCTTATCTCGAACTGCACTGCCACCTGTCGGCCATATGTGGTATTTTATTTCTGCCTCGTTGTATAGACACTCGTACATAATCATGACCAAGCCATCTGTACTGCTAATTTTAAACGTATTTATGATTTATTACGATACATCGTACAGAAAAATTAAGGCTTAACATTCATTTGTGGTTTAAAGTTACATTGACGTCATGAAACAAAACTAAGTAACCATTTCCCAGCTTTTTTTTCTCATTATGAGGTGGTCTATCAGCTGAGTCCATCTTTAACTGGTTGCCAGCCAAATGCAGAAAACCAGATTTCACAGTAAAGCAAACGTTAAGATGCCTTCATCACTATTACAATGTGTACTTTTTGTTAGTTTTTTTAGGAGGTTGGTGTGCTGTAATATTTTTCTAATTTATAAAAACACACTGCAGTAAATGCTATTATTTATTTTCTTATAACCAGTGTAATTCAATTTAATTCATAGTCATAAATGTAAGATTGTCTGTCTGTATATATATTAATCTATCTAGCTAGCTAACTCGCTAAAAAAAAATGATATGTCAATCTATCTAGCTATATAGCTATCTATCTAGCGAGGTATCTAGCTAGCCAGCTTAAAATAGCTAGCTAGCTAAGTAAAGGAGATATCTATCTACCCATCTATCTACCTACATACCTACCCCACCCATCCATGCATGCATGCTTTAACTACATGTATTTAATTTCTGCCTTTTTGCCCTTCCTCCCGCGACTTAAATGGTCATCTTCCATCGAGTGAATTTGAGCAGGTGTTCTCCGCGAGGCAACAGAGCGACATACGGGAGTGAGCTTGTTTGCATCTCTGGGTTACCATTGCATACGTCTACGTAGTCGTTGCAGCAGTTATTATACTGTGTGCACTTGGAGTTGCAGTGGCACTTATTTTGGGAGTTGTATTTCTCATTGCATCGGCATTTGCATGAAGTGGATCCAGCTAAAACAAAAACAAGAAACAGCTACAATAACAAACATACTGGTAAATTGCTAATGGTAATTTAATGTATTGATTCCCAACTATGTATGCCAGTGACATATAGTGACAGGCAGAATGTTTATTTTTATATTTGACAGTGCTCCTAAGACCATTTTAACTTTTTTAAGTGGCTCAATAGAAATAGCATGGGCCAGGAAAGAAGCTATTCTATTTTGCTGTGAAACCCGATATATTTCCAAATGCCTTTTTTTCTGCAAGTTTAGAAAACAAGCATTTACCTTTACAAAGTTCTTCATAGTCTGAACAGCAGTCTTTGAAGCGCTCGCAGGATGGATTACACTGACAGGAGTAATCACTGTCAGTTCCGAAGCCACAGCGACCCTGACATGAATCAAGAGAGTCTAGAAAGTAACATGATACATTATACTTTAGTCCGCCGCTAATAACCTTGTGCTGCAGCAGTGACAATTATGAAGGAAAGAACATCTTACTACTATGTGCCCGGCAGAGCAAAGTGACCCAAAGTCCGAAGACAGCAATGATTTTCATCCTGAATCAATGGGAACAAGGTAAAGGTACCACTCCTGTGCTCTATCTTTTATAGAGCAGCTCCTATGTCACTCGTCGACCAGCCCACATGGTAGGATTCACCTCACAAAATGTCTAAAAAGAGCCCTCTGAAGTATTTGTCTTGGTTTAATCATTGTTCCATTTGGTTGAACCCAGATATTTTTCCTTAATGTGCAAATAGACTTGATAGCTTTTCTCTGTGAAATTCCACACCTGCTTGGCCTAGCACAACTTTAATATATTTTTTTAAAAAGATATAAGAATTGAGCTGTGATGACTTTTTGAATTTGTAAATTTCATCGATGGAAGTATCCGTCATAATGAAGAATTATTTTTTTTTTATATTAAACTTTCATGTCCAGCCATGACAAATACAGAATATAAAAACATGTGTTTTAGGGTTGTCCTTGTGTCAGATGTTGTCCTTCACAGCGTTTTTTTTTTCAAAGGAGCTCTGACTGAACAGATTCACTTCAGTTTATTCACGTGCAGCCTTCAGCCTCACCAATTTTACCTCTTAAATTTTCTTCCTTGACAATTGCTCTCTTTATGTCAGCGTACTTATGTTATTTTTTTTCTTTACACTCAAACTTTAGTTGATTTCCAATGTTCTAGAGTTGCCAATGCATTCATAGTTATGAAGAATGATTCTCCAACTCTTCTGTTTGTAGTTGACACTTAATTCATTCCCTGTAAATTTTGTAGGTGGTAAATATTAAGAAAGCAATTTATCTTTTAAAATAATATTGGATTGGATTGGCCGTACCTTTATTCGTCTCGCAGTGGAGAAATTTACATTTCACAGCAGCAAAGTTATGAAAGGAAGAAGAAAGGAAAAAAGAAGTAGAAAAAGAAAATATAGGAGCTGCTGGAAAGGCAGCAACTCTTGAAGTAAAAAAAAAAAAAAAAAAAAACTAAATATCGAATTATTGTATTGTACAGTATATATATATATATATATATATATATATATATATATATATATATATATATATATATATATATATATATATATATAACATAGTCTACTGTTTAGCATTAAAATATGTAATGACAAGGGGCTCCATATTTTTACACACATATCTAAAAGGAGAAGAGTGTTTCTGAGGTAAAAGGAAGGTAATGGACCATTTTTTGGATGTGATTGGATGTATCTTTATTAGTCCCGCGGTGGAGAAATTTACATTCAATCTACATACAGTGCCGATGTCTACATATTATATGATGATTTACATCATGACAGTCATTATAGGGCGAATTTAAAGAGTAACACGTAAAAAAAGTAACCATATACGGTAATATAAAGGCTATAGAGTACTGCAAAATAAACACGGTGTTCTATTTTTTATACACGCTGCAGTTAGCCTCCTCGACGCCAGGTAGCGAAATACCACATATACACGCACATAAGTTTGACTCGCTTCGGCTTCCATACACCGCGTGGATGTCAATGACATTCACCTACTCGTGATTTCGTAAGTACGGTGCGAGTGGATGCTTCTAAGATGTCAGTACGCTTTTTATTCAGGATTCTCAATCAAGATTTTGCAAAGGTTAGTGGACTGACACCAATTGCTTTTCCTATTTCCTTTCCGACCTTATTTTTTTTTACTACGTAGGTTTGTTCGTTCGCGTACGTCGTAGACCGTGTATAAATAGGCTTCTTTCCAGAAACGTTCACTTTGCATATCACTTCAGGTTTGAACAAAATTAATGGATGATTGTAATATGTCCACTTTGCGCTGGTTTACGATAAGGATACTTAAAGTTGGGCTTCACGTTTTTGCGCGATCCCTTGTCACCTTCAGGCCAGCCGGCACCCTTTGCACACATGCCGTCGTCTTCTGGCTGCTGACAAGAGCCTCCTGGTCAAACTAAGAAAAAGCACCGGATATACTTTTATTAACTGCAAGAAAGCGCTGGAGAAGTTTGACAATGACATCGCACAGGTTTGCATTCGATTTTTTTTACTTGTGACTGTGCTCTTTAATGATAGTGTGTGATGTCCAAATATCAGGCGGAGGCTTGGCTGAATGAGCAGGCACAGAAAGAAGGTTGGAGCAAAGCGAGCAAACTGGAGGGTCGCAAAGCCACAGATGGCCTCATTGGCCTTTTGATGAGAGACCAAGTAGCAGTTATGGTCGAGGTAGAGTAATCGCTTGCACATTCATATCTCTATTCCTAAAGTCACTCATTTGCACGTTTTTCCCCTTTCAAACACATCACATGCCTTGTCTAAATGAGAATTAATTTGAAAGGATTCTAGAATTCCGGATAATACACACGAGTATGTCTTAAGTGTAAATGCATGTCTATATTTTTTTCTTAGGAATAAAATTACTTGGATGCACATGGTTACAGTTCACCTGGAAAAAAATGAGCTGTCAGCAATTTTATTGGCCAAAGCGCTCTCAGACATGCAGAAATTCAGTTTACAAATAGATATAAATCATTGCTTAATCATTTTAAAACATTTAGTATGACCCCCCTGGTAGCAAAATGGATCCTAGTGCGTTATTTTCATTTTTAAGGAACAATTGGCTGTGTTACTTCCGGGTAGAGTGAACGCTGGCGCGAATGGCTGCCGCTGCTCACTTGCACAAAAAATTATGTGACTGTAAAGTGTCCTTGAGAGTTTTGAAAATCGTGTATAAATGAAATGTATTATTATTGTTGTTGTTGTTATCACACATTTTGTTAAAATCACACTCGGCCTTAATACAAACCTTATGAATGAAGACATCCAGAATTGGCGACCTAGTGGAAAGGTGACAATAACCATGGATACAGTTCACCTAGATGTGTTTTCAATATTTGCGACGTAGGTCAACTGCGAAACAGACTTTGTCGCCCGCAATGAGAAGTTTCAGCAGCTGGTGAAAGATGTCGCCTTCTCCGCCTTGGCTCACCACCAAAATAAAAGCCAAAATCGAACTGGATACCTCAAGGTGGGCCATGTGTGACATTGTTGTTCAGGTTTTTTTATTTTCATTAATATTCTATCTTAATTTTGTATTTTGGGTTTTTTGTTAGCTGTGGGCTACCAACGAAGTTATAAAATATGATTCCGACATTGTTCTTTGAACTACTGAAATAAATCCAGTTTTTCCAGCCTAATTCATTGAGATGCATTTCAGTACGCTTTACATTCATTGTGTGTCTTCCAGAGTCTTCTATCATCTGACGAGCTGAGCAAACTGAGCGTATCGGATGGAATCACCCTCGCTGATAAGGTGGCTTTAAGCATAGGTCAGTAATGCTAATTGCAATTATTAGCTATCTACGTCGCTATCCATTTGCTATCTGTTAGTTATCTATTAGCTACCTGTTAGATATATCCATTAGCGATCACGCTGGCTGACTAGCTATCTATTAGCTAGCTAGACTTTATTTTTTATTTATTTTTTACTCTCCAATTCTTTTTATTTATCTAGCTATCTTGCTAGCTATCTAGGTATTTGCAATCTATTAACTATCTATTTGCTATCTTGCTGGCTAGCTCTGTGTATAGCTAGCTGTCTATTAGCTATATAGCTGGCTAGTTAGCTATCTATTAGCTATCTATTAGCCAGCTCGACTATTTTCTAGCTATCCAGCTATCTTGCTCGCTAGCTAGCTATTTGCTATCTATTAACTATCTATTTCCTATCTTGCTTGCTCGCTCTGTGTCTAGCTAGCTATCTATTAGCTATATAGCTGGCTAGTTAGCTATGTATTAGCTAGCTTGACTTTATTTATTTTTTTTACTCTCCGCTTCTTTTTATTTATCTAGGTATCCAGCTATCTTGCTAGCTAGCTAGCTTGCTATTTGCTATCTATTAACTATCTATTTCCTAGCTTGCTGGCTAGCTCTGTGTCTAGCTAGCTATCTATTAGCTATACAGCTGGCTAGTTAGCTATCTATTAGCTAGCTCAACATTATTTTTTTTTACCCTCCACTTGTTTTCATTTGTCTAGCTATCCAGCTATCTTGCTAGCTATTGAGCTAGCTAGCGATTTGCTATCTATAAACTATTTGCTATCTAGCTGAGTGTCTAGCTAGATATTTATTAGCTAGTATATAGCTATCTAGCTGGCTAGTTAGCTGTCTATTAGCTAGCTAGCTAGCTTTCTATCTGTTTGAGTTACTTCCAGGTTGAGTGAACGCTGACGGATGTGACTACCGTTGCGCATCCACAGAAAAACTTATCCTGTGACTGTTAAATGGCCTTGAGAGTTTTGAAAGGCGCTTATAAATGATATGTATCATTGTTAATAGGACTGTGTCATCAATACGTTTTTTTACAATTAAGGCGCACTGCATGAGAAGGCACAGAGATTAGAAGTTCCAATCGTGGCTGCATTTGCATTATACATCCACTAGATGGAGTGATGCTAAAGGGAATACAATACAATGCAATACATTGCAGCTCTTTATTCGGAGCTTTCCAAACTGCTGCAATATTGCATTCATACTATCCAGACCAGTATGATGTATACAGTTATTGTTTACTCAGCATGAAATACTGTTACCAGACTTTGTGTCCTATCCTATCAGGGCGCCTGGGTGAGAACATGTCAGTGAGGCGGGCAGTCACCCTAAGCGTGCCCGCCGAGTGGAACATCGGCTCATACGTTCACGGTGGCGTGGCAGGACAGACCGAGGTGGCCATGGGACGCTACGCCGCTATGGTTGTGTTTCAGGGTGGAAAAGAAGAACAATGTCAAAGTTTGGGCCGCAAACTGGGACAGCACATTGTGGGGGAGGCTCCCACGTCGCTTGGTAACATGGATGACCTGCCATGTGGTGACAGCGAGACGCGTTTCCTGCCTCAGACCTTCCTGGGAGACCCCAGCAGGACTGTTGCCCAGTTTCTTAAGGGGCAGCAAGCTCGAGTGTTGGACTTTGTTAGGTTTCACTGTGGAGAGAGCGTTGGCGAGGAAACAAAGTGATGATATTTGTTTAATAATGAAATGTTGTTTTTTTCTTCATGAATTTTATTGTTAATCATTTTTTTATTGTCCATCGTCCTCCAGCAAAATTTACTTTACCCACGCTGGTGTAAGGACTATTGGAGCATAGTACCAAAAATCATGGAATTTGGACAATGTAACTACAGTATTTGGAAGAAAAAAATGTTAGTCAATATTCAATACAGTAAAGTCTCATATCGCTAAAGACGGTTATATTGATAGTACTGCTATTTTCATTTCCTGGTAAATTTCTAGTCTTTTATGTATAATTAGTTCCTGTTAGTACGATACCTGGTTATTACGATAATCCGGTTACTACGGTGCCCTTTTCATCTCCCGCCAGCCATTTTGCTCTGCTTATATCGATACAAGCACAGCTTAAAGGACAACCGACGTCTCCGGACAAGTTGTGTCCATAATTTGTAAAATGGCTTCAAATGACTTCTACTGAGCGTATTTTAATAGGATTCCACCGCATATAGCTATATTTTACGTTTTAAGACTCGCGCTGAATATTCAGGAAGTCATGTTTTTGAGTTGGTGACGAGTCCGTACGTGACGTCACGAAAGGGACGCCCCTGACCGAAAAAAAAAGACGCATTGTAGCGGTCCTTCCATCACGTCAATGTATTTTGCTGTACTTTTTTTTGTTCTGGGGAACTCGTGTTGAACCCAAAAGCTGCCAGAAGAGGGCGTCCAAGCTCCATATAAGGAATTTATCAGGCTGTGGAAACAGAGGTGGCCACAGGAGGTCGCCATTTTGTGCCTCTTTTTCGTTGAGACCTCCCCCCCTCAATGTTGCCTCATAATGGCACGGAATAAATTCTTTAATCGATTGCAAACATGTATGCTTCAGAACTATTTGAATCATATTCATAACTGGATGTGTAACAAGAAAGCATATTCTCCGAATCGGAAGCCATTGTTTTGATTCTCCAGTAGTGCAAGATGTCTTGGCGTGACGTCACAAACTGGGAGCGGGACTTTCTGAAAATGCCCAATTCGCAGCTCAAATTTTTGCAGATTTTGGACACTAAGTCATTTTTATTGGTGTTTTGCCTTTGAATAAAAATATTATACTGCATGTTTTGGGTATTTTCGATACTATAAAACGTTTTTATGACGTCAGTTAAAAAACAAGGTCGGTTGTCCTTTAATGCATAAGTTTATTTTTCACTACAGTACAAAAGCATGCTAGATACGCAATCCATGAACTCAATGAGAAAATTACATGCCATATCAAAGATCCCCCATTTTATTGCCCACTTTTAATGAAGTTCGGCGCAGGATCGGATATATCGATTGTCCGGTGATATCGATATTTTTTCTGACTCCCGATAATATCGATATAATGAGACTTTACTGTATATTTATTGTTGTATATAGTGCATGGATTTTATTGTTCTGACTCCTAACAATGCTTAACAGCCATGCCACTGAATGCAATCTACAAAAATAAGAAAACCTTGTTTTGGTTTTCCAAAATGTCAAGTTTCTGCTAAGTTCAGTACAGGCCAAAATCACATGACATGTTTTTTTTTTTCTAAATGAAATACAAAATAAAATGCCTTCAAACAACCAACAACAGGCTTGCTTCACAGATTACTAATAATCTGATGATACTGAACAATGACAGGCGATTTAATCCGTATTTGTGTACCATGACTACCAAAAATGATGAAATCTATACCATACAGTACAATGCATAACTTATATCGCGTTTTAACAACAGCTGAAGCTGTAACAAAGCACTGAACATGGAAAACTATCATATACATAAAAAAATAAAGCAGTCACAAAGATAGTGGAAAGCACCAGGTATGCCAATTTACATATTTTATTTCCTCTGCTCTGCATACATTATGCACTGCTTTCTATCCCCATGAGCGCACAATGAAAAGTGGTCCTGAGAGCACTTTTCTGATTTCACCAAATTTATTTACAAATTACTTTTATTTGCTGGTTTTCACCAAGACAGCTTCCATATCCAATTGAAGTTTAGAGACAGTCTCGATTTGTGTGCATGAAAATCCAAACTCGATGAGTTAAATTGTAGGAAACGTTTTTCTTCATAAAAAGTGTTTAAAGGACAACCGACGTCACTTTTTTGTTTCCTAACTGACATTAGAAAAACGTTTTATAGCATCTAAAATACTCAAAACATGCAGTATGATATATTTAGTCAAATGCAAAACACCAATAAAAATGGCTTAAAGTGTCCAAAATCTACAAAAAAATTGAGCTGCGAATTGGGCATTTTCAGAAAGTCCCGTCCCCAGTTCGTGACGTCACGCCAAGATGTCTTGCATTGCTGGAGAATCAAAACAATGGCTTCAGATTCGGAGAATATGCTTTCTTGTTACACATGCAGTTATGAATATGATTCAAATAGTTCTGAAGAGGAAAGCATACATGTTTGCAATCGATTAAATAATTTATTCCGTGCCATTTTGAGGCAACATTGGGGGGAAATGTCTCACCCAAAAAGAGGCAGAAAATGGCCACCGAGCTGTTATGAGGAATGAATCAGCCCGTTTCCACAGGCTGATAAATTCCTTCCATGGAGCTTGGACGCCCTCTTCTGGCTCTTTCAGGTGGAACACGAGGTTTTCAGACCAAACAAGCATTGACGTGATGGAAGGACTGCTACAATGTGTCCTTTTTTTTCGGTCAGGGGCGTTCCTTAGGTGACGTCAATTACGGACTCGTCACCAACTCAAAAACAAGACTTCCGGAATATTCAGCGCGAGTCTTAAAACGTAAAATACAGCTATATGCGGTGGAATCTTATTAAAATACGCTCAGTAGAAGTCATTTGAAGCCATTTTACAAATTATGGACACAACTTGTCCGGAGACGTCGGTTGTCCTTTAAAATAATGGGCTGCATTTCAACTATGACAAATAAAACAATGACACTTCTTACTCAAGAGCATTCCAAAATAACCGAACATAGTGTTTTTTTTCCACATTCTTTTATTTATTTAGTTTCCCTCAACATTATGGAATTAAACCCTCTTCAGATTTGGCGATCCAAACTGGCAGATTAAAAACACGCTGAAGTGATGAGACATTTTGTAAGAATACTGTAATTGCAAGATTTGCTTCCTTCAGCTGTGTGAAAACATACAGGAACCCAACACATAAAAATGATGTATCTTTTTTTTTCTTCACAAAGTCCACGTGATAGCTTCATAACACAGATTTCGGTAACTTGACTCACGGCTCAGGTGAGATGTGAAATACTGACAAAACAAGTTGACCCGTTGAACGTGTTCTACTTCATGGCACATTCACACATACACCAAATGGCACTGGAAAGAAAACTGCATGGTAGTAAGAAACGTTTTACAGGGTTTCAAGGCATGCCTTCGCATGATCACACAAAGGGTAAATAGAGGCTACAAAGTTAACAATATTCCGTTACAATGTTGATATCAAAGAAAGATCATGGAAAAAAAAACTGTAAAAAATATAAAAATGGATTGGATAAAAAGTGAGGATATCATTGCAGATATTAAAGGATCTTTTTGTCTTTTTTTTTCTCCTTCATTTTGCAACTTCAAATAAAACAGGTCAATCCTTTTCATTTCCACAAATAACCCCAATAAAACTCACGAAGTGTGAGAGAACATGATTTCAAAAACAAAATGTTTTGGTTTAGCGATCAACACAAAATGTCAAACTTTGCAGTTGCTGCTTCAGCATTCCGGTACATTCCACACATCCTAAGCTCCTCATAATGTCATTTTTTTTAACTCTCCCAAGTGCTGTAACATTATGATTTGAAATACTTCAAAAAGTGTTTTTAATTGTCTCCAGGCATAGCTGGCGGACACACTGTCAGTATTTGAAAACAGTTTTCATACAAATACAAAGAAATTGTAACAGAAGACCGAGTTTACAGTACATTGTTTTTGAAATGCCATCCAGACGAAGGTCAGGTAACATATAGATGAAAATGCATCCTTCGGAGTGTTCACACAATTGACAGGAGAGTATCAAATCATTCAGTCTGAAACTGTATTTAAGACAGCAAAAGGCTTATAAGTGCTTACGTTCAATTTCATGGATGCTTCAAGTCTTTAAAATGAGAATAAGATTAAAAGTGCATTTCTTCATCTTTTTCTTCCATACTTGTAAATGTCAATTAGTACCGACGGGGAACTCAAGACACATCCAAAATGGACTCTTGCGGAAAATAAAATAAAATCACAAAGATGATGACTGTTGATTTCCTTTAGAACAAACATGTTATAGCTCACCCAAAAAAATCAAATCATGTCGTGTGAAAATCTTGAGCCAATTTAAACAAGTCGTCTTTCCCCAATTGTCCAGTTGGATAAGAAAAAAAGTTTTTTTTTCTTCATAAGGGATTTTTTTTCATCTATTACTGTGGAGCTGGAACCGGAGTACAGTGATACCTTGGCTTAAGAACTTAATCGGTTCCCAGACAGTGTATAAGTGCGAAAAGTGTGTATCCCAAAAATTAATTTCCCATAGGAAACCATTAAAATGAGAATAATCCGTTCCCAGGTCCCCATAAAACAATTTTTTTACTTTCTAATTTTCTAAGCCTTAAAACAACACAAAAATATACGTTATTTTATGTATAAGAAATGTGCTGTGGTATTATAATTAAAGAAATAAACTAATAAAGTCGATTTATTTACCTTTGTGATGGTCATTGATGACTTGATGGAATAGAGTGGCCGGTTTCCTCAGCATTAAACACTTGATGAGGAACGTAACCTTTCACCATCTTGGAATGATCCTTTGTAGGTGCTTTCTCTGTTATAATTGTATCTAGTTCCTCATCAATTGTGTTCTGTTTAGCTGGATTTATCTTTTTGCAGCAAGTGTGAAAAAAGTTGAAAACAAAGTTGAAACTCTCACTGTCATCTGCCTGTCTCTTTAATGTTTAAACCACTCCCCCCCTCACTGGGGCAGGAAATAGGGGACAAAAACAGTCGGCTGCCATTTTGTTGTTAGAACGGGCTCGTTCGCGAAAGACACTTCACTCATTGAGGCAGCTCCGTGTATGAAAAAAGTTCATATGCTAAGGTAAAGTTTGTATGCCAAGGTAACATTTTCATAAATGTAACGTTCGTAAACCGAAAAGTTCGTAAACCGAGGTATCACTGTACAGACGTGTCGAGGAGTGTTAGATTCTGTCGTCACACAGCTTCGTTGAATCAGAACAAAAAGAGCCCACAGCTCGATTCAAATGAATCAATGGCAGTCAAGTCATATGCCATTTTGACTTCTCACTGACCGTGATGTGAAGGGGTACCGCCAGAACCCGAGTGGCCGGTCGCGGGCTGGCTCGGAGGACACGGGGGTGACACATGGGCACCCGGAGGCGGATGGGATTCCGAGGCCGACCCCGCGGAAGCTGACGGAGCGGGGCTGGGCGCCGGTGTGCTGGCGGATTGCTGCGCCGAGGCCGAGTTTTGAGAACCCGGTGCGGTCTGAGGGGGGTGAGGACCACCCCCTGCTTGGCTGTGCTGCTGATGCTGGATCTGCTGGAAGTGCTGCTGACGAGCTCGCATTTCCGCGTACTTGAGCTGCTCCATGTGGAAGGACTGGCGGTCAGCGAGAAGCTGCTGTCGCTGGTACTCCAGCTGGAAGTGTAGAGAAAAAAAACATGCGTTCAAACACTTGTGACTCCTCTTGCAGAGAAAGAAAAACGTCTTTCCGCAGTCCAACACTCACAGCCTCCCTCTCTCGATCCATGATGGTTTCCAGTTCTTCAAAGTGCCGCAGTTTGATCTCCAGTTTCTTCATTTGGGTCTCCACCAATAGCGCCACCAGAGATTTGATCTTCCTTTCCTCTACTGCAGCCAAGTGCTTTTCATGACATAAATAATAAAGTTATAACTCTACAATTCAGTGTGTGTTAATTTTAAATTAACTCATTCACTGCCAGACAATGTCCAAAAATGTGTCCACTCCCGTGCCAGGGTTTTTGTCATTTTCACTCAAGTTGCAGGAACCACAGAATATTGAGTTTCTGGACTACATCAACATTCAGTCAGAAACCGTAGAATATCTTCTTTCACGAGGAAAAAAAGTTAATTCCCAAATTAACTGGATCTGGGGTTATCTGAGCAAATGCAGCTCCCTCGTGGAAGTGAAAAAAAAAACATTGCCAGCGGTCTGACCAGCGCGTTATCGGCACCTCTCGGCAAGAAAAAGCAAAACCAGAATCTATTCGGGAATGGCGCTCTTTATCATATTTTCAATTCCCGAATAAATTTGGGGATGGCAGTGATTGAGTTAATAGCAATTTAACAGTGAGACTAATTACATATATAATATAATATAATATAATATAATATAATATAATATAATATAATATAATATAATATAATATAATAACAATAAATTATAATATAATATAATAACAATAAATTCTAATAAATTATAATATAATATAATATAATATAATATAATATAATATAATATAATATAATAACAATAAATTATAATAAATTATAATAAATTATAATATAATATAGTAACAATAAATTATAATAAATTATAATAAATTATAATATAATATAATATAATAAATTACAATAAATTATAATAAATTATAATATAATATAATACAGTAAAGTCTCGTTATATCGATATTGGTTATATCGATAGTACTCCTTATTATGATACTATTTCTATGAACGCAAGGAGAAAATTACATGCGCGCGTGTAGTCCCGGTTATATCGATAGTCCCGGTTATATGGATATTTTTTCGGACTCCCGAGAATATCGATATAACGAGACTTTACTGTATAATATAATATAATATAATATAATATAATATAATATAATATAATATAATATAATATAATAAATATCACATCATATCACATCATATCATATCATATCATATCATATCATATTGTGGGACGAATAATGGTTTTCTGATTCTGATATCATATCATATCGTATCATATCATAACAAGAAATACAGATAAGTATTGGGTGTTTTGGTTGTATGAACTTTGGCCTCGTGGGGGCAGTGTGGTGCCATGCATGCATGAGGTACACATTTCCGAGATACAGAGTTGAAGAAAAGAGTAGCGAAAGTAACCTTATTTGACTCATATAATAACAGATTATATGAAATTAATGACTTGGAGAATTGTTGTATGACTCGTCATAATATTTGTCAAACAATTACAGTCACGTACGTACCTTTGCTTTGACGGCCGCCGCCGCCAGCGCCGATGCAGCGGCAGTGGCCAAGTTGCCCTCGCCCACATCTCGTTCCACCTTGGCCTTCTTTTCTCCCTCACTCTCAGATTCTCTTTGCCCTTCCTCGCCTTCTTTTCCATTCTTCTCCTTCTCGCTGTCACCTGAGAAAGAAAAGGTTTGTCACCTTATGAGGACTTTTATTCATGAGTGGAAATGTCTATGGTGTGAACATGAGGTTTTTTAAGCATGTCTGATTTAGAATAAGAAATGGTTCTATGTAAACATTTTTAATGTGAGGAGTATTTTGCATGTGTGTATGTTTTGTTAGTTTAAGAGGGTTCTAGTGGTCAAATATTTATGTCATGTGGTCATTTTTTTGGTGAGACTTTTTTTTTACCTCAGTATACTTAACTCTTGAAATTGTATTTACATTTTTCTGTTTTTAACTCATTCACTGCCAAACGATGTGCAAAAATGTGTATTTTCACTCAAATTGCAGGACCCAGACAATATTGAATTTTAGGACTACATAAATATTCAAGACAGCGCTAGAAACCTTAGACTCTATTCTTTCATAAGAAAAATGAGTTTGCTAAATTAAATGGGTCTGGAGTTATCTGAGTTTGAAATGGGGGCTGATGATCAAAATACAATCTATACATATTGATTTATATAGCGCTTTAACAACAGCTGAAGCTGGAAAAAAAGCACTAACATGGAAAAAAGGGAAATGATGCCCCCTTGTGGAAGAGGAAAAAGCATGGCCAGCGCTTTATCAGCTCCCCAGCAAAATAAAAAACAACCCGAAAAATTCTGGAATGCGCTCCATGTCACATTTTTCAATTCTACAATAAATTCGGGAATGGCAGCAAATGAGTTCTTGTTAATTGATTATAAACACGCCGCTTGGCTATCATTGGCTGCAGATGATCACATGAAATTGCTTCTCCAATCAGACTGTGGGAAAAGAAGCTCACTTGGTAGTCAATGTGCTACTTTTGCAATAATATGTTGTATAACTACAAAAAAGGTATACGTAACTCTTGAAATTGTATTTACTTTTTTCTGTTTTTAATAAATGTTTTTGAATTAAAAAAAACAAGTATATAATTATTTGTCATCCATGAAGGGTTCTGTGGATGTGCATAGTCACAGGTTGGGTTTGGTACCTCTGTTATGGTTAAGGTTGTTCTGGTTAGGTTGCGTGATTTTTAAAAATATATATATATTTGTGTGTGAGAGGTTATTTTGGAGCCATTTTGCACCCATTAGCCTTTTCCTACCAATTTCCGAATCGGCTTTGTCCGCCTCCCTGTCGCCTTCAGCTTCTCTTCCTCTCTCCTCGTCTTTCTTCCCATTTTCTGTCACCTTGGCTTCTTCCTCATTTGCTCCATCTTTGCTGTCCTGTAAGAGAAGTTTCAAAGGGTGAGATTTCCGACCGTCAAGTAACATAACAAAGAGGACGTATCTTACCTTCGCAGTCTTCTTCTCCTCGTTTGACTGACTGTCACTCTTACTTTCATCATTGTTCTCATCTGAGTAAGAAACCATTCAAACCTCCGTTATTGTTTTCAATTTGCCTTGTTGTATGACTGTGTTGTAAAAATGTTTCCTCACCAGTTCTCTCGCCTTCTTCCGGGCTGGTGCCGGCGATGCCGCTCCCTTCGAGGCCATACAGAGGATCCTGTCGCCCGCTGACTCTTGCCGCCTCCTCCACACGCCGCACGTGAGCCTCAACCAGGGCCGTGGGAACTTCCTCTTTCATACGAGAGAACTCCTCTGAGAAAAACAGAAATGAAGTTAATGCTGACTTAAAGGACAACCGACACAATTTGTTTGTTTCCTACCTGACATCAGAAAAACGTTCTATAGCATCTAAAATACCCAAAACACGTAGGCGGATATTTTTAGTCAAATGCAAAACACCAATAAAAATGACTTAAAGTGTCCCAAAACTATTTCAAAATGACCTCAGAAAGTTTCAGTTTCAGAAGGTCCCGCCCCCTTGTTCGTGACGTCACGCCTGGACGTCTTGCTTTGCTCTAGAATCAAAACAATGGCTTCAGATTCGGAGAAGATGCTTTATTGTTACTCATCCAGTTATGAATATGATTCAAATAGTTCTGAAGAGGAAAGCACAAATGTTTGCAATCGTTTACAGAAGTCTTCCCAGATCAATTCGAGCCGTCAGGACTCCAATGTAGCGTCCCAGAAAATGCACAAGATGGCGCCCAAGCTCTGTTGGAACTGGGCTGATTTGTCTGCTGAGTGTCAACTAGTATCAAATTATCTTGGTGCAACACACAACGATTCACCATCGCTTTATTTATGTGTTTTCCTTCTAATTTCGCCATCAACACAGATCAACACGATGTTTTCAGACCAAACAAAGTACCCAAAATGCATTGTGTGTCACATTCTCTATCAGGGGCGTTCCAGACGTGACGTTACGTCTGGAATCGTCACCAACTCGAAAACAAGACTTCCTGAATATTTAGCGCCAGTCTTTAAACGTAAAATATAGCTATATGCGGTGGAATCTTTGTAAAATACGCTCAGTAGAAGTCATTTCAATTGATTTGACAAATTATGGACACAACTTGTCCGGAGGCGTCGGTTGCCCTTTAAGGCTGGTGCTGTTCACTATTTTTACAATCAATAATTCTACTGATTATCATGTCCATTGATCGGATACAACTTGAGTTACCTTAGTGTCTTGGCTGTCCGCGTGTTAAACTTTTTTTTCTTAATTACAAATCTACTTAATCATTTCAGTCCTACTATGGTTGCACTGTTATAAAAATTCTAAATAATGTGTCATGTATTATAGACAAGCTCTTATTCTTTACAAAAAAAGAGCAATATCTCACCCAGAGCCGATTTAGCCGCTGCTGAGGCCACACGAGGGTCCACTACGGAAGCAAGGAATGCAACTGTGCTCATTACGGGGTTTCCTGCTTGGCTGAAAGGCACCGGCTGATAAGCCAGCGGCCCCAGGGACGAGTAGCTTTCTTCCAGATAAGGATCTTCGATAGGCAGACGAAGAAAATGGAGGATGCACTCATCTTGTGTGCGACTGCCGACATGCTCTGACACCTTATTCCAGTCATCCTTGTACATCTCCAATCCCTAAAAACAAGGGTTCAAATTGTAATTACAATATCCTGTGCTTTATTTTTTTTTTCATTTGTAATGAGATTGTGATGAAGGAAAACAGGCTTATGTCACATATTGATATACCTCAAGTAATAATAATGTTTCCTGCTCGGTCCAATCCCTCATGGCGCTTGCTGTACTCTTGCTCTGTGCACAAAGAATTATTTTGTCATAAATAACCCAAGGAACCCACATCTGTCATGTTTTCAGCGAATACCTTTGAGGAGCCCATCTTCTTGCTGTACATATCAGTCCGAAGTCCAAAATTCTGCAGGTCTGCTGGTTTATCTTTCACTTTATCTGGGAAGGAAATCATCTGCTGGGGCGCAGGAGTCTACACCAACCACATGTTAATTATAAGGTTGTTGTGAATGTGCGCGTTGTGTTTTTTTCCATACATGCACAGACCTGGGACGTCTTGGGCTGTAAGGGCACCAGACTGGATGGCGTATCTGCAAGGACGTGGAAGTGGGAAGTTGGTGGGGGGCCCATAGGCGTGGGTCGGCTTTCGGAGTCCACCTGGTAGTTGATTAGTCCCCATTGCTCCAGGAAGGCATGGACTCTGTAAGTGAAGATGTCCCGATTGAATTCATTTCAAAGAGAAGTGGAATGGATCCATTTTGATTTTTTTTTTCCAGAGTCTGTTATTCATTGAACAACCCTCTGATTTGCGTTTATTTTTTCTGTAACACTCTGACGATGCCTAAGCCGTTTCTAAAGAAGAACTGGAAAATTGGGACAATTCAATTAGCCATTTCCTCGATGATGCAAGATAAATTTGAAATGACATCACAACAGCAGATTATAGTTTGTGATTTACCATATTTTCCGGTGTACAAGGCGCACCCTAATGAATGATGTATTTTCAAACTTCTTCCAAGTATAAGGAACACTGGACTATAAGGCGCACCTTCAATTAATGAAAAAGGTTTTCCAAATATAATCTATAAATATACAAAAGTTTTCCAAATATAAGGCACACCACATTATAAGGCGCTACAGTAGAGGTGGGGTTACGAACTACTTCTTCTACACAGGGACAGTAGTTGCGAGACCTATTGTGGCTCAATATTAGTTCACATATAAGGCGCACCTCCGTATAAGGTGCAGGTTCATCATTTGAAGAAAATCAAGGCTTTTGGGTGAGCCTTATACAACAGAAAATAGTTTCAAGTAATAATAAAAATAAGTACCGTATTTTCTGGAATATAAGGCGCAGCTTCAACGAATGACATATTTGGAAACCTTTTCTATACATGCGCCAGCGTTCACTCAACCCTGAATAACTCGAATAGATAGAAAGTTAGCTAGCTAGCTAGCTAATAAATAACTAATAGATAATAATAATAATACATTTTATTTCTAAGTGCCTTTCAAAACTCTCAAGGACACTTTACAGTCACGGGATAAGATAGCTAGCTAGCTAGTTAGATAGCCAATAGATAGCAAATAGATAGAAAATAGATAGCTAGCTAGGTAGCCAGCTAGATAGCTAGCTAGAGAGCCAGCTAGATAGCTAGACAGCTCAAGTGAGCAACATGGTGTCAACAGACCGGGAAGGAACCATTGTCTATATTGTACACATCCACGAAAGTTGGAAAACTAAGAGTGATCCTGTGACTGTAAAGTGACCTTGAGAGTTTTGAAAGGCGCTTATAAATACAATGTACAGTAAAGTCTCGTTATATCGATATCGGATATATCGATAGTCCCGGTTATATCGATGCTATTTCTATGCACGCACGGAGAAAATTACATGCGAACAGGGTCGGATATATCGATAGTCCCGGTTATATTGATATTTTTTCGGACTCCCTTGAATATCGATATAACGAGACTTTACTGTATTATTATTATTATTATTATTATTATTATTATTATCGTCATTATTATTATTATAAGGTGCACCGCATTATATGGAGCACCTTCAATTAATGACATATTTTAAAAGGTTTTCCATACACAAGGCGCACCGGATTATGAGGCGCATGGTCAGCTTTTGAAAGAATCTTTTCTTTTAGGTGTGCCTTATAGTGCAGAAAACATGGTAATATAAATAAAAATAATAATAAAAAGTAATTGTGATATATAAATAAGTAATAGTAATAATCAGAATGAGAAAACCTTTATTTGGCCCACAATGAGGAAATTTGCATAATATATAAATAATCAAAAAGTAGTAATAATACTGCATGAGCATTTTAAAAAATGTTTGTAAGCATTTTAAAAAAATGTTAATAACGTCTTATAGAGGGAAAAAAAAATTCTCACCCACCTCATGATTGCACAGACATCTCCCGCCAAGTTCCTGCGGCAGGCGGTGGAGGTGAGGTACTCCTGAGGGTTTAGTCGGTAAGTGTCAATCATGAAGTTCCTGTATGCCAGGTAGCTGTTAGCGGAATGGGAACAGAGAGAAATTTTCAGCAATACAATTTTGTGCATCGTTAAATGCACATTGCAAGACTCTTAACCGAAGATGAGTTCCAAAAACATACATTTCTGGAGTTTTAGATTTATTCTTGCCATTGAAGAACTCTGGAAGGGCTCTGCGCTCAATAGCGTGAACACTGAAGGGGATGACACAAAATGGCATTCAGTCATAGGTGAGCTCATACCAACAAGGAAAGCATCCCAGTATATGTGATCATCTTGAAATTGGTATTACCTGTTGTAGTCAAACCAGGCAGCGTAGCTTGGTATGATGATATGATGTGTCTGCTCCGTCACATTATCTTCGTGAAGATCCGCACCTTTGACCGTTTCCCCCTTAACACTCGGAGAACTCTCTTCCTCCTCCTACGGGAACATAAAATAGTCATTGATGGGCCACAAAATGACGTACCACAAGAAAGTAATATTCAAATGTTTAAAAAAAAGGAATAAAACATTTGGGGACTTGAACAAATGTGGGGAAAATGCTACGTTTATAGCATTTTAGCCTACAAGTACGTTCAAACGTATTCTAATGGACTTGCAAATACGTTACAGACGCACCCCCGACTTACGAACATTCGAGTTACAAACATTTTTGAGGGTATGTCGACAAATATTCGGACAAAGATGCTGTACGTTAAATTTTGTATTGTGCGCCTTTTTCGGAGTAGTGCTGCTCTCCACCGCTAATACCAATGTGAGGCGCTGTGAGAGGTCGCCCAGCATCTACCCCACATTCCTGTGCCCAATTCGTCGCAATGCCCGACCATGTATTTTATTAAATGTTTTTTTTTTTCCAGTACAAACCAATACAGGTTACTTATATAAGCCTTAAACATACTTATATACATTTTAAACATACAGTGAGACCTCAACTTACAAACACCTCAACTTACAAACTTTTTGTCTTACAAACCTTATAATAAGCACTATTTTCATAATACACACCCACCACGGCTGGCGGAGTGATCTTCGGCGGAAGCACACGACCGAACAGCACCAGAGGTTAAGTTACCAACAGTCCTTATGGAAGGTGACTCTCCTTCCATAAGCCGTCAACGACCATCAAAAAGGTAAATAAAACTTTATTTTACAGCACAGTTTATTTCTTTAATTACATTCGTCATGTAATGCGCCTCTCTTTCCAAACAGCAATTCCCTTTGTCCTTCAACCTCCAACACCATTCCATCAAGCCATAAATGACCATCACAAATGTAAATAAAGTGACTTTATGATACAATGCAGTGTATTTCTTTCATTACAATACAATAGCACATTTATTATACATAGAATAAGGTATGTTGTGTGTAGTTTTAAGGCTGATTTAGTTGAAAAGTATATTTTATGGAAACCCGGGAACAGATTATTCCCATTTTAATGGTTTTCTATGGGATTTTTTTTTTGAGATACACACTTTTCGCCTTACACAATCTGTCTGGGAAACAATTAAGTTCGTAAGTTGAGGTCTCACTGTACATTCCATACAAAATAGAGCACTGGAGCAACAAATTCAACTTATGAACAAATTCACCTTACGAACGACCGTTTGAAACATATCTTGTTCGTAAGTTGGGGAGCGTCTGTATAACATACAGTAAAGTTTCGTTATATCGATAGTAATGCTTATTACGATACTATCTCTATGAACGCAAGGAGAAAATTTACATGCCGCAGGATCGGATATATCAATAGTCCGGTTATATCGATATTTTTTCCGACTCCCGAGAATATCGATATAACGAGACTTTATTGTATTTGACTCCACATTGGCAGGCTTTTGCACACATTCATAGAAAAATAAGCTTTTGTATAAGCAGGAATTTTTTACACACCTGCTGTTTCAATGATTCCCCATTCAACTAATAACTAGCATGTAAGGGTCCCACTTTCCACACCATCTTACCTTCCCTGTTACTTCCATGGACTCATCCTCTTGCTCATCTGTTAGAAATGGCAGATAGATGCCACAAACAGATAGAAAAAAGTTACAAAGTTGTTCAACCAACGCCAGCGCCGAGAAATTCCAGCTGTTTCACTGTCACCTATATCTGCTCCTCCCTTAACTGATGTGGAATCAGAATCCTTCTTGGTGCTATCTAGAAACAGAAGACAAAAGGGGATGACTTGGATGGCGGTTTATAAAATATAACAAGCAAAACAGACTTTTTTGTAACTTAAAATTAATGCAGTTTTGCTTTAATATTGAATAAGAGACACACTGTCCTTGCTGGACAGCTCTGGGGCGATTGTGCGTTATTGCGCCTGTAATGGGCAGCATTTTCACAGCCCCACTCTGTTCAGCGGAAAGATTGTTGCTGTTGGACAGTCTGTGGCTAGATGGATGGATGCATGGCTTGAGGAGCCCGCGATGAGAAGAAAAGAGCGTCAGAGCATAGCGCCGATGCGTGTAGTGAACTGTTGCGGCTTGGAATTGAAGCGGATTTACAATTTCTTTTCATCAATGAATGCTACAGCTTCATGTTTGCTTTCAACATTTAGCTCGTAGCAGACGTGCACATTTCAACATGGCGTCCCTGATACACTGGTGAAAAGGACACTTTGATCCTCTCTTTCATCTAGAACTGCTTCATACAAGAAAGAGGGTGGAGAAAGTGCTGAATATTGAATGACTGTCTGCATCTTTTTGCGTAACATTATTTGTTATTTTGTTTTTTTTTTGTTCTTTTGACTTCGAGATGGTGCCGCATGAGTGACTGCCTTTACAGCAGCTCCTGTATTTTGTTTTTCTACTTCTTCCTTTCATTTCCTCTTACTTTTATCACTTTGCTACTGTGAAATGTAATTTTCTCCACAGCAAGACTAATGAAGGCTAATCCAATCCAATCCACTACACACTTGTTTTGGTTGCATTTCCGTCTTCTGATGCCGGAACAGGTGATGATTCATCCAAATCCTTATTGAGATCCTCTTGTTCCTCTTCCCTTTGGCCCCGTTTGGATTTGGTGTATGGTGTCGACGGCCTGTTACATCACACACATTTAATTTTGCATGTTATGTGATGGCTAGTCCCCTTTCAGTTAAAAACGACGACTGTCACAAACCCCTTTTTAGCGTTCTTCTTCTTGCTCTCCTGCGGTGGAGGCGTGGGAGACGGTGACGGCGAGCGCTTCCTCTTCTTGGCACCCGTGGGCTTCTTGTCTCTGCGCTCATCCGGAGTGGTCACCTCATCCGTAAGAGTCTTGGCTGATATCCTTTTCCTTTTAGGGGGGCCGTCTCCCACTTCGTAGTCTTCCTCATTCATCCACTCGTTATATTGGTCCAGGTCTAAAATCCACTTCGCGTGGACCTATAGAACAAAAAATACACTGTCAACATTAAGGATTTTGAAGGCAAATTAAGGGTTCCAAACTTCTGCATGAAAAATTCTGGCAATCATTTACCTTCCTTGGCTTTTCTGCGCTGGGGGCATCTTCCACAGAGGCCTCAACCTCACAAGCTGGGATCCAAGTGTCATAACTACAGGTTGATCAAAGAAGGAAAAAGACACTCTGTTAACTAAGAACGGTGCTTTCAAAGCTTCTGCTCTCATCCAAAATGTGCAACATTTCTAGAATGGAGCTCAAACTGGGAACAAACCTGTCAGGAAAATACCCCCAGTGAAGGAGAACTTGCTTGTCCCTCTTCATCACCGGGCGCACCCACTCCTCTGGAAAAACAAAAATAGACATTCAGATGTGATCCGTCTGTGTAAGCTCTCAGTCGTACAGGAGTGGTCCATCGATGAGAAGGTTTCTTCAGCCGTCATCTGTACAAAAGTGATTTTTTGTTTTCCTTTCTCTAACTTTTGGAGACAGTCAATCATTTCTTTCTTGTATCTATTGGAAGGGTCCCTTTTTAGTTGCTCATACGTGTTAGAATCACTGATTAACCTATTTATTTTGTCTTCATAATCCAATGTGTTGAGAAGCACTGTGCATCTGCCTTTGTCTGCTGGCAAAATAGTAATATTTTTGTCTTTTTGTAGAGTAGTTAACGCCTTTCTCTCTTCTAATGTTATGTTGGACGGAGGAAGTTTGGCACTACTGAGAACTTTTGGCACTTTAGTACAGATGACGGCTGAAGAAACCTTCTCATCGATTCAGATGTGATGTTTTTTCCCACATTCTATGATTATTTAAAAACACTTTGTAGTTGCAAAACCCACATTTTTATAAAAAAATAAAAAGAAAGTCTGTTCCTTCCCTCCAAAAACATTTGAAGCCTCACCATCTTCCAAGCTGCCAGGAATTGGAACGACAATGTGGGAGCTGGAGCTTTTATCCTCACTCACAGAGCCCTGCAAGAGAGTGCATCCATATTTGCATTTTTTTATTCTACCATTAATATTTTTGAAACTTTCCAAACAAGCAAAGACAAGTAATTTTACTTTTACAAACAAAAATCGGACACAGTTTCATTATCAGCTTTGTGGAATCAACTAAAAGAGATTTCAATTATACAGCCAGCCACTTGACATCATTGGAATATACAGATGAACTTCTTCTTTTCCTTTCGGCTTTTCCCTTCAAAGGGCCGTGATAGAGATTAGAATGAATAAGAAGTTATCATGTTTAAAAGTTTCATGCTCAGTCAACATGTGTGACTCAAATACTCAATTGAAGCACAGACACCCTGGGGTCAATCAGGTCAACAGACACATCAAGTTAAACTGTCATCTTCATCTGGGAGATCTGGCCTTGGACAGCATTTAGGACTTGGGATACTCCCTTATAGCCGAAGCAATTTACGACTTAAAACTCCTTCACAGGAAGAGCTCATTAGCCACGTTACAAATTTATCAGTTCATGGAAGAGACAATGTTTTATTGCTTAGAGCTGTTCGCGCTCAGAACGTTCCAGGGGCGTGGTATTCTAAACAAGAAAACTATGTTTTACTAATGTATCACTTAAATTTGCATATACTCGCAATAAATAGCTTGGCAGAGGGCTGCAGAATTCAGACGTCTGTCATGAATGACTGCGTCTCCTGCCGGCAGTAAACACAATCTTTCTGGGTGCGAGCCTTCGTCCTTAGTGTCCGATCGAACATCTCTGACAGGTCGCCACAGCGAATCAGTGTCCTCCATCTTCAGAGGTTTGATTCGCATGTTTGTTTTGGCCAAGCTTTCACGTCGGATGCCCTTCCTGACACAACCCTCTGTATATATCACATTATTTGTAATGAAGAAGTCGTCATTTTAAGAGTATTAGAGTGAATATTTGATCTGTAAAGATCCTCCAAAGGACAATGGTGTGGAGTTTCTCCCATAAACAAAGTGGTTGATAACACACCTGATGTCTCTTGATAATGTCTTTGAGCTTCCCCAGCAGTTTCGGCTCAATGTCAGAGCTCAAGTAGATGACTGGTCGACTCAAGCAGTTATTCTGAAATATAAAATATATGATTTTATTTGACAACGGCATTATCTGCATCTCACAAAATATATTCCCAGTGTGAAAAGAGTAAAGTAAATAAATACATAAAAATTTGAAGCAAGAAGAGTTGAATGAATTTGAAAAACATTTTGTAATGCTGGAAGACTCAATCAAGCAAGACTGACCTGCACTAAGGACTTCTCGATCGTCATAAACATCTCCACATTTCGGTCCATCCGAGAAGGATTCTGAAAGTCAAACCTGCGCCTGCGAGGAGGAAATCAGGCCGGAGTTACACAATCACTCATTTATTATGACACTTTACAAGCAAGTCCAAATTTGGAGTTGCCCACAATGTAGTCAGAGGTTGCGCCACAACATCTCGGTAGCGTATATAGAATGTTTCTTTTTCTTTTTTTTTATGCGTTAGTTTAATCATTAAACCTTATCTGGGAGTAACAAATAAACAACTTGAAACAAGCATAATAAGACTTTCATTTGGAGAAGTATGAAAATGAGAAAATGAGGGGCAAAACTATATTTTAATAAAAATACATTGAAATAAGTTTTAAGCGTTTAAGAAATTGAATTGTGCTGTGCGAGTGGCTTGGGGAAACTTTACTCGATATCAAACCCCCCCAAAATTAATAGACGGTCACACTACTGTGAATTTTTACCTGTAGTTTTTGGGTCTGGAATGTATTCCCCGCGATTACTATAAATGGAGGTTCAAGGTATATTGTTGTGATGCCAATTGGAAAGAAACTCTTACCATCCTTGGTCACTCTTGAACTTGTATGCAGCCGCCAGGATGTGGCAAAGAGCACCTCCAGCCTTGAAGTCTAGAAAAGATTTCATCTGGAGACAAATATTACAATGTTGTTATTTTTAGAAGTTAACCCTTTTAGAGGGTGAAGTTACAAGTTTATAGAGCATGTGGTGGAGACATACAGTAAGTTTGGTAAGCGGGGGGTTGCTGACATGTCGGCCAAACACCTCCTCTTGGAATTGGAGAAGCTGGACCACAAGACTGGACAAAGATTTGTTGGTTGGGGGCTCTGCTTGGATGTACTGAGAGAAGGGACATTATTTCATTCAGGGGGTTTTAAAAGTGTAAATTATTGTTTGAGCACATATTTGTAGCACATTTGTATTCATTCTTAATTCATTGCACAAGTCAGATATCAAATGCCCCATCAGTTGTTCTCATGTTTAAAAATTAAGCTGCTGTTCTAACTCGTTAGAGTATTTATTCAATATCCTGATTATATCTCAGAAATGCTCCAACGGCAGACCTTGGAAGCTCGATTGCAATTAGAGATGAGCCTTGAGGGTGTACCAAACAGTTCGCTTTGCTGTAGTTTTCTGGAATTACTTGAATAATAACGATTTTATTCATGAATTATATTCGCTCAGCGTGAACATTGTGCGGTGCCCGATGCTTGTGGCGCGCGCCATCCAGCAAACATCTGGATCTGCTCCCTCCTGCACCGTTAGCCGATTAGCAACCTAGCTAGCTCGCGTCCGACCCCAGTGCGTGAAGCTATGGCTCAGAAGCCAGTGCATGCGCCACATCTTTCGTCATTTCCATCGCATTAACAAGCGAGGATAAAGGCACGGGCATCCGCATCTGGCGGCGCGTCTGGCTCAGCATCCTTTTGTATGCTGACTCGAGTGAAGCCAGCGAGCAGCTGGACGCTGAGCACCCTCCCTCCTCTTTGTCACTGCCTCTCATGCCCGTGGATCAGTATCCACGTCTTCGGCGTGAAAAATAGAAGTCTATAAATCATGCTACCAGTACCTTTTTGTAATTCTTTCCCAGCCAGACGCGCACATTATCAAATTGAGAGACTGTATCGGACGCTTCGAAATATTTGACATTTGGGCCGCCGTCTTTCTTCCGTACCGCCATCTTTGCCTGCAGACAACTGAACGACGTCGGCCGCCACCTCGAGGCAGCTCGGTGGTACTGCAGCAAATGTATTGTAATACATGCGAATGTCCGACAAGAGTCGCTGTTGTAGTCCAAAAATGTGATATTCACGTACGGCATCAGACTAGATTAAAAAAAATGTGAATCAAGACATGATAAATGATATCTATTATTTTTTTATTATAAAGCATCTGTGAACAATTCATTTTCAGCAAATGTTTGCAAGATTAGTTCTTTCTTCGGCCAATCATGTCATCTAATTCACTTTTCAGCCTTAACAAATCAGTTGACACCGTTGAAATTAATTGAAATTACATTCATGATTGATGCAATTTCAAATAATTTCAAGTAATTTCAATTGCAATAAGATTAATGATTCATCCGTTTCCCTATGCGGCTACTTTTGTCTTTTAATGAAAAACAGCAGATTTAAATAAATTAACAATAATAATAATAATAAAAATAATAATACTAACAAAAATAATCAGAATTATTATAATTATTGTTGTTGTAAACAGAACAGTGGGTAACACGGAGTGTGCACATCAACCCCACAGTGCTGAAGTGCTGGGTTCGATTCCAGCCTTTCTATGTGGAGTTTGCATGTTCCTGCTCGGTGAGATAATGTTCGCGAATGTCAAATCAATCAACAGAATTGTTTTCGGGAAAACTGTTGGGTTTGCTGTGTTATTGTTAGTGTGCAACTGTATATGATAACACTATTGTATTGTATTGTATTGTATTGTATTGTATTGTATTGTATTGTATTGTATAAGGTACATTACAATACCAAGTCAATCATTCTAGTCAGTTTTTCCTACATTAATTTTCTGAAATGTTGCATTTTTTTAAACAAGGAGGATAGCGACGACAATATCAAAGTCAAAGTCAGCTTTATTGTCAAATATGCTAATATGCATGACATACAGCACAGATGAAATTACTGTCCTCTCGAACCCAGCATGCAAGGTACTTATAATTACTTAACAAACATAAACATGAAAACGCCAATTTGCCGGGAGAGGGGAATATATGAGATGGGAAAAAAATAACTGGTTTTATGAAGTGTTATTGGTGTACATGAAAACTAGTTAAAAATCACAACAATAACAACTTCGGAATTGTTTATGTGCCAGTATAATAAGTGATGTCAGGAGCTGAATACAGAGTAGCCCAACTTGACCCCCTGGATTTCCTTGTCGGAGTTTTCATTTTATTTTGTGTGTGTGCGTAACTCTCGATCAATGAATGATTTCCATCATCATCGTCCTCATCGCATTTGTTCAACCATTAATATTAGACTGTCAAAGAGTGCAAGCTGTTGCAAGCAAATTTATTTAAATAAATTATCGACAAATCTAACGTTTGGAAAATAGCCTTTTTCTCTTTGATGATGCAATATTAATGGTTGAACAATCATGACGGTTTTGAATCTCCTGAAAAGTGACGACTTTGGCGGCATGAGGATTCCACCCGACACCAGTCATATATAATTTACGGTGGTTTTAAATTACATATTGTGATATGAAATAATATAATACATTATGATAGATTTCATGGTAATGCTCTAAATAAGGGCTGAGGAACTTAAGGCCTATGGGGATAGACGCCCCTCAGGGGGATTTGATCAACCCTGTCATGCAATTTGAAAAGTAAATAATATCTCTGGACCAATTATAAAACATTTTAACTGACAAGAGCTCTGAACATACTGTATAAGAATAAAAATTTCACCATTGCAGCATATGTACAGGTATATGCATTGTTACAAGTGTACTATGGCTATAGTCTCATCCTGCAGGGGACTATTAATTACTTAAAACATTTTCAACATGAAATATGAAATGAGAGGAAATGTAGACCGCGTAATGACAACTCTGATTATTTTCATCTCACTGACCTTTTCATTTCTTTTCATTTATGCAAGGCTTAAATTAACTGTATGTGTGTGTGTGTGTGTGTGTGTGTGTGTGTGTGGAGGGTGTGATTGTGAAAACTAGTACTAGTAAAGTCCAAAGACAACATCGACAACATCGAAAAGTGTAGTGCATCTGGTTTTCCTCAGACTCATAGATGTTTGTGTGTGTGTGTGTGTGTGTGCGTGTGCGTGTGTGTGTGTGTGTGTGTGTGTGTGTGCGTGTGTGTGGGTGAGAAAGAGAGAGAGGCCTATTGATTATTTTAATCCGTCTATTTGTGAGTCTGTGATCCTCTCGGATCGACCTGCCACAGAGGGATTGCTAATAGGGCTGAACACTTCCCTCAACCCTCACTCCCTGTCCAATTAATTTAACGCTGGAATCTGCAAGGGGGAGCATTGGGATTCACAGAGTGGTGAAGGGAGGGTGGGGCATGACAACCTCTACACCCCCCTCAACAGCACAGAAAGCTCTCATTTGTATCACATTCAAACCTCGCCAACAATGGTACGCACTCTCGGCTGGGATTAAAGATCCAGATCTTTATTTTCTTTTGTTTGAAAGCATGTAGAAAAACAAAGGACAACACAGAAAAAGGAAAATCTCAAGCAAAGCTAACTAGCTAATTGACAAGACAGAGAGATGGATATTTCTTGGTGTCTGAATGATTTATAGCAAAGAACATTTATTCCGATAAAAAGTGCAGCTACTACTGTACTTGATCGTAATATTTTGTTTTTATAGCGAGGCCCTCCACATTTATAATGTGAGAAACTCTTGAGTCAATACTTTAATAGTTCAATTTCAAACAGATAAAAGAAAAAAACAGCATGCTTCAAAGAGTGAATAGCTTTGTTAAAAACTAATACTTTCTTTTGTCCCTTTTATCGTTTTTTGTCTTTTTTCTTGACTTTATTTTTAGTTTTTTTTTCCTCTCCACTTCTTTTTATTTATCTAGCTATCCAGCTATCTTGCTAGCTATCTAGCTAGCAATCTATTTGCTATCTATTAACTATCTATTTGCTATCTAGATGGTTAGCTGGCTGGCTATCAGCTATCTCTTAGCTAGCTATCCAGCAGGCTATCTATTCGCTAGCTAGCTAGCTTTCTATCTATTTGAGTTACTTCCGGTTTGAGTGAACGCTGGAGTTTTTGGCTGGCGCTGCTCACCCACAAAAAAACTTATTCTGCGACTGTAAGAGACCGCGTGAGAGTTTTGAAAGGCGCTCAAAAATGAAATGTATTATAATTATTTTTGTCATGTGGTTTGCCTTATATTTGGAAAACATTTCTATATTTATATAGTATTATATTTGGGGAACTCTTTTCATTCATTAAAGGTGCGCCTTACAGTGTGGCAGTGACGTGCAGTCAGTGAAGGCAGGTGAGGCAGTGCCTCACCTGTCATCATGGAAAGCTGTCATGGAAATATGAAATAAAAAAATAAATTAAACAGTTAGATGTATTTAGTGATTTGTACTTTAAAGTTCTTGTCCATTTAACTTCACCGTTTTAGGATTTTTTTCAAAATCGCTGAATTTACCCTTCAAATACTAAGTAGAGACGAGCGGTGACGTCATTGATGACGTCAGTGCTTCACCAGCCATGAACCTCACCGTATATACGGAAAAAGTTTGAAAAGACACCATTCATTGGAAGTGCACCTAAGACTCCGGTGCACCGTATATGTACACAGGAAAATACGGTAATATGAAAAGAAATGTGTGTAAACCTCGTTTTGTAACAAAAAAAAAAATGGAAACCAAGTATGTATTGAGATTATGACTTTCTTTATTATTGTGTTTCATGTTGTTCAAGTGTTGAGATTGCCACATAGAACAAATCTTACAAAGTACTGTGACAACAATGGCTACGCACACAGGTGACGGCGGCAGAAAACACCACCGGATGCAGCATGGTTCCAAAGAGGAATGTTTGTGTATCACCGTCTCACAGCGAAATGGTGACTTTCAACAGATTCACATCCACAGTCAGGCTATTTGAGCATCACATGGCCAAAAGTCTTTGACGCACGTTAAGTGCTACAACGCATGTGTCGCAATGAAACTTCGGTTTTCATAGTTAGATTTAATCATTTGGGTACACTGGCATCTTATTTTTCTTGATGCAAATTTTTCAAGAGGACATGCATCAGTAGTTCTGCTGCTACACAGCACACCCCGCGTCCTTTTTTTTTTCATCAGTTTTATCAACACTAATAACATCCATACACATTCAAAGATCCACAGTCCCTGGTTAAAGTCTCCGATTTCCCAAATGTCGAACACTGGCACGGACTGCGACCCGGAAAAAAAAAAAATCCTTGTCGGATCGCCTTTTATTATATCACATGGATCAGCTTTGTCCGAGCCTCTTGGATGTGAGAAACAGTCTCATGCATGAAAGATGAAAGGGAAAAAGAGCGCTTAAGGCACAGAAACCCTTTAGTGTATGCTTGAAAAACCTGCATTTGAAAAACATCTTGACTGAAATACATTCACAAGTAAAATGAATGAAAATAGGTAGTCGAGTGTTTACTTTGCTTCATTTTGATGAGAAGACCGATGCCGTAACTGCGATCAATGCAACTCTAAGCTTAGCATAAAGTAAAGTAATGAAAGTAAGTTCTGTTCAAAGCGACATCAGGACATTTAAAGTAAACACAATTTTGAATTTTTAGCCTTTGGTTTCGCACGGATTTTCCAATTAAACTTTCACGCGAACCTTCCTCAAGATGCGAGGTCATGTTACTCTTTTTGAAATGTTGCCGTCGTTGCTGAAATTGTTGCAGAAGAAGGCACACAAACCATTCACAAACTCAGGGCACATATTCACTACAATCACCTGATCAAAAGTGGATTTTTTTTTGTGTGTGTATGTCTGTGTGTGTGTTTGTTTTTGAAGTTTCATTTCCAGGAAACAACAATCTCAATCTGAACATTCACTTTAACATGACATTAAAAAAATCTCCATTACACCATTTTGTTCTCGGCTACATTCTTGGTGGAGAAATATCAAACAAAAAAGCAATAATTAGACAACGTGAATACTTTGTGTGTTCTATTTTTGGCACAAAAACACATTTTTTTGGCCGTATTTTCCGGTGTAAAAGGTGCACCCAAAAGCCTCGATTTTCTTTAAAAGATGACCCTGCGTCTTATACGCAGGTGTGCCTTATATATAAAGTAATATTGAGGTCTCGCAACTACTGTCAGCAGCCACCGACTCCATTTGACCCTGTAGAAGAAGTAGTGCGTAACACCACACATGCCTTATAATGTGGTGTGACTTATATGTGGAAAACGTATATATTCATATACAGTAAAGTCTCGATATATCGATATCGGTTATATCGATAGTACTGCTTATTACGATACTATTTCTATGAACGCAAGGAGAAAATTTACATGCCGCAGGATCGGATATATCGATATTTTTTCCGACTCCCGAGAATATCGATATAACGAGACTTTACTGTATTATATTTGGGAAACTTGTCATTCATTGAAGTCCGGTGTGCCTTATACATGGAAACAGTTTCAAAATACACCATTCATTGGGGGTGCGCCTTATACTCCGGTGCGCCTTATACACCGGAAAATATGGTATTTTCATCAGCAACCCTACCCTACCCCAAAATGTTGAATGATCTATTCCCTGTAATGTGTGTAGGTCAAACTAAAACATTGGATAGAAATGTACTTGGACAACACAAGCATACCTTATTCTTTTTTATTTATTATTATTTTTTGCAACGAAGTCAGACACATTATTAGCTCCCACATACATGTTTATATATATTTTTTAAATATTTTTTTATGGGGTGTCTATGCTGAAAATGTATCAGCATATGATGAAATCAGAGGCTGCTAACGCACACACACTCCTGATGGGTGAATGTCTTCATCCAGGTAACGTGTCGGAGCGTGCATGTGTGTGTGCGTTTGTGTCTGAGCAAACGTAAATGACACTGTTCATGGCACAGAATTACAACGAACCAGGTGTTTGTCTGAGGTAAATGTTAACTGATGAAAATACAATTAGATATTCATTTGCTGGAAATTCTCCTTTGAGTTGGCATGACCTACGGCATGATGAAATCGCAGCTTGTTAGGTGCAAAACGAGGATGAGAAAGAGCAATGTGTCAGTCAGGGTAGATGAGGAAGCCAGAGAAAGTGCTATATTTGTTGGTGTTGCCGCCATGAACTTTGCCGCCGTCCAACTGCACGCACACTTCGTCGCCAACGTCCAGGTGCAGGATGACACTGTTGGAGGCGTAGTCGTAATTCTGGTCTGCATCTTGGGCGATGGCGCTGGCCCTCACCTGGGGAAATGGGTGAGAAGAAGGGAGCTTGAAAAAAAATAACATGGATGAAAACAATTTTCCCTTGCGGTTTCGCAATAAATAGAAACAGGCGACCAAAACAACTTTATGACAAGCTGTAAAATATATATGCTGTAGTGTTTTCCAATTGACTACTCCCATATACAGTACCGAGGTAACATTGGCATTTTAAATTCGTATTAAAACCATGAAGTGGCCTCATCTCACATGCATTCTTGCCGCTGGTCAACATCAGTTATCACAAACTATGATTGGCTAGTCACTAGCCAATCAGTTTGCGAAAACTGCTCTTATCTCTAGTCGCTAGTGAAGAGCATACTGGCCAGCGCTAGCACACTGTATCGGCAGCGAGCTGCATAAGCAAATATATTGTGTTAATTTAATAGCCGTTTTTTTTCAACCCACATTGGCTGAAAGAGAAGAATGGATTTGGTTGGAGATCTACTGTTAAAGCCATTTTTAAGACAGACTTTTCAAGAAAAAATGGACATCATTAAGAAAGGTCGGTCAGTTATTTCCTGTCTAAAGGCACCCTCTAGTGGACTTGCAGTAAATCACACCACACTTCTTTCAGTCTGGATTGATTCAGACGTAGCACTACTGAAGGCCTAGCGATGAAATCCACAACCCGTCACTGATGAAAAGTGCTATATAAATATAACTTGATTGATTGACTGATGGTGTACTACTATTTCTTTCTTTTTCTACTTATTTATGTGCATTTAGCAATTATCAAGCGCCATAACAAGATGGGGGAAATTTGTATACGTATTCTGTGGGATGTGTTCATGAAAAACTTGTGAATGTCACATTGTCCATGAATGAGCCCCATTGTTCTTCACATTTTGTAGAATCACTCCTGCAGGTGCATCCATCCATTTTCTACCTCATTTATCCCGCTGAAGGTTGAGGTGAGCTGGGCTCTATCCCAGTGGACTTTGGGCAACAGGCAAATTAACCCTTTGCCGGCCCTGAGTGAGAACATTACCCCACCCCCTCAGCACACAAGTCAGGTGAGTGAACCGCTACATTTGTAAAAAAATCAGTTGTGAGCATTAATTCATCAATTTGTGTGTCACACATTAATAACCACCAAAGAAACGGCGTCAACTGAGGATTACCGCACGTGTTTACATAACTGCAAACAAATGAGATCTAATGATCTCTCCGCAGATAATAATGGGCCCACATGCCAGAAAAGCTTTCATTAGGGCCAGCGTGAAGGCACCTGAATGCGCCGACGCGGCTGCTGAATGGATTGTCATGTTCATTCCATCCTCTCAGAATCAGATACATTTCCTCCCAGGATTTATTTGAACACATTTCAAGGAGGGGGAAAGAATAAATCGTCAACGCGATGGCAGATAGGACAGCTGTATTCATTATGCTAATGAGCGGTAGTTCCTCAGTAAGCGAATCAGTTTATAATGAATTGCAGCATCGTGGGGCGAGGAAACACCCTCCCTAGCACACAATTGTGAAGGATAATAAATGCATGTACGTATTAATGACTGGAAAGACGATATTTTGACTACTAGTATTTATTTCTGTCTCCACTATGTGCACTGATGTTGCACTCTTGAAAAATTCTAAATAAAATCAGAATCCGCAAGCCTTTAACTCATTCACTGCCAGAAATGTGCAAAGATGTGTCCACTCCAGTGCCAGGGTTTTCCTCATTGTCACTCAAAATCCAGGAACCACAGAATATTGAGTTTTTGGACTACATAAATTATCAATGCAGCGTAAGAAACCTTAGACTCTTTTCTTCCATCAGAAAAAAGAGTTAATTCCTAAATTATATGAGTCTGGAGTTATATAAGCTTGAAATGAGGACGGCTGTCCAAAATACAATGCAATACATACATATTGATTTATACTGTATAGCGCTTTAACAGCAGCTGAAGCAGAAATAAAGCACTAACATAAAAAAATGCTGCCCCCTTGTGGAAAAAAAACATTGCCAGAGGCCATGGCCAGCGCTTTATCGGCACCCAAGCGTGAAAAAAACAAAACCCGAACTAATTCGGGAATAGCGCTCTGTCATATTTTCAATTCCCGAATAAATTCGTGAATGGCAGAATTGTACATAAATTGTACATAAGTGCAAAATATAAAAATACAGTATAAAGCAAATACATATACAGTATAATATATGTATCTGTATTTACTCTACATAAGGTGGCTGTGCTATTTACAATGTATAAGTCCTTTTTTTCACATGTGTATTGTATGGATTGTTTGTATTGTATGACAGACAAACTGTATTGGTATATAGGATATCTGATAGTCAAAAGCAACAACAAACAAAACTAAAATAGAAAAAACAAACAAACAAAAAAATAAAACATTAACATGTTTCATTTGTATTTGTTTTTAGAAGTGTTGATCAAGTCAAGTTAATCTTTCCTTTTTATAATTGTGTGCTGCGTTGTTGCTGCCGATGTGTTTTTTGTTCTTTTCGACATGTGATGGTCACCACGCTTCCATCATTTTTTTAAAAAACATCAGTGCTCCCATTTATTTCCTGCAATGTAGAAACTTAGGCTTATCTCAGGCAGTCATTAAGCTTTTCCGACTTCTATGCGATTACAAAGAAAAATCTAATCTTCTCCATTTAATGATTAGCTTCCTCTCCTTCTTTCATCATTTTAACTCATTACACAATCGATTTCTCTGAGGGGACAATTGCTCTATTTAAAAAAAAAAAAGAAACGAGTAATTTCATTCAAATCAATACATCACCTTCGTTTTCATTCAACGCACACACACAACGACATACACGCGCACACACACACACAGGACAATAATTATTGCCTGTTGGACCACACCTCACACCCTCCCCCCGTCATCCCTCACCGGTTGGCACCGCCGTCGCTCCCTCTTCATTCTGGGCCCATCTATCCATCTTTTTGTGTCCTTCCACTTCAGTGGGATGCCGGTCACGCACACATTTTCTCTCGTCACCATGGCGCTGTTGGCGGGAGCAGCGACTAAGCATGTCCCTGTCCGGTCTAAATCGGATTGATTAACGGCGTGCTGCTGTGGCAGGTCTCCCGGGGATCACAGCACACCCACACATCCCACTCCTCCTTATGTCTAGATGCGCCGGGGTAAGCTACATACACACGCGGGCTTTCGTAATTGGGAGTCGGACAGTCATGGCAGCTCAGCGCCTAACTGGTCCAACCCTTCAATAACGCTATACACTCACAATAAATGTGGGATATGCTGGAATGGAACACTGAAATAGTAGCAAGAGGTACAAAACAAACAAAAAAAAAACATTCTCCTTAGCTCTACATGAAACCATCATGTCCTTTACAATGAAGTGTCTTGCAGGACATATGGAGTAGCTTTTTATTTATTTTAGTCGGGAGACTGTTTTGTTTGGAAGGGGGCGTAGGAGTGCCTAATGGATTTTTGGAGAACAATAGGAGATGATTCTGACATCTTGCACATGCAACATCTGTATATACGGTTGAACCATACCATTCCCTTGATAGACGTTTCCGCTGAGTTGCAGGCTTGACAGGCAGCGGGAACCGACTACAGTGATGCCTCGGCTTACGAACGTTTTAGCTCATGAACGTTTCGCCTTACGAACAAACATATTTACGAGAATATAATCTTGGCATACGAACTAGTTTTTGGCGGACGAACCAAACCACACAGCGCCACGGTGGCTGGCGGACTAGTTTTCCACACCCCCTTTGAGTGAAGATGTGGTTTGCTATCGAGTGGAATACTTTTGCTATGATGGGACCGACGAGGTGTGCGTTTGTGTGACTTAGCGCCTCAGTACCAGTATGCTAAGTCGACCATTGCTACGTGTGGCTAAGGGTGTTTCTGTGTTGTCTAAACAACGGTTTCAGGCAATAGAAGAGCTTGAAAAACTGCTGTTGATTTGGATTCACAAAAAGCAGCTAGCATGGGACATTGTGAGTGAAGTTATTATTGCAGAGAAAGCACGACAACTTCACTCGGATATCATCAAGAGGCAACTACATCAACGACAATAATAAAGGTAAATAAAACAACTTTATTATACAGTACAGTTTATTTCTTTAATTATAATCCAATAGCATGTTTATTATACATAAAATAAGGTATATTTTGTGTAGTTTTAAGGCTTATTTAGTAGAAAATTATGTTTTATGGGGACTTGGGAACGGATTATTCTCATTTTTAATGATTTTTTTATTGGATAAAACTGTTTGGCAGACAAACTTTTTGCCTTACACACACTTTCTGGGAAACAATTAAGTTCATAAGGTGAGGTACCTCTGTACATATCAACACGATGCCATTTCAAATCAAACATTATCATCCTTGCATTGACACACTGTTGGACAGTTTGCGGGTGAATAGATGGCTGGCTCTTTGAACCGACTATGAGAAGAGAGGAGCGCCAATGCGTATTTGCGTCGCCGCTTGGAACTTAAGCGGATTTACATGTTAACTGTCTTGTAAGGTGCTTTGACTATACAAATCAGGATGTATGGTATCCAGTGAAGTGATTGTGTTGAATGTCGTTAAAACAATTACAGCTTGGGGAAATGACGCTATTTTAATTAGAAATCATGAATTTTCTTTGAATTTTTAATGTGATGGAAACCAAATCACGATTAAATGCTGGCCCTAATAGCGTGTGTCTAAGAAGGAAATTCAAGCAATGATATTAATGGTGGTTGATGAAAATGACCTTTTTCAAAAAATGAACATCATTTAATTATATTAGAAGACCTAAAAGGACACTTTGTTATTTACGGCTTTTTATGCTTGACTTTTCTTTGAGAGAACATGCGTATTTAGTTAGCCTCGACTCGGTCAATGGTGATGCTGACATTTAATGTGTTTTCTTTGCTATTTTTATGATTAATTCATGGCTGCTTTCTTACCAGGGAAAAGGGTGGCTATTATATCTATATTTTATGCACCTATTATATCAAATTACAAGCAGTTTCCCTCAATTTATATTCATTTGAATGAAGTAGGTCAATTTAAGGAGTTACCGCATTTTAAGTTTTAATGCAGATTTGGGCTTTGTTGGTCGGAGATGTGATGTTTTCTTCGATATCTAAATAAATGCATTGAAGAACCAAAAGATCTTTTCAAGTTTGATATACTACACATGGTTCTTTAGGGTTTGGTTCATGATTTAGACACCTTTAAAAACGTTCATTCATGTGTGGAGCAAGCTGACCTCAGAAGACTGTCTTAAAATTGTAGCAGTTGGCTCGGCTGTCCTTTCCAATCACAAAGAAAGTGCTTGTTTCCTTAAAGTGGGCGCCGGCTGCTGAGATTTAAACAGCGAGAACAAGTGAGGAAAAGCAAATCAGGATTATTGTTAACAACGGCGTAGAGTGATTGTGACAAGGGATTGGATTTGTGTTGGTGAGTCTGAAGTTGTGGCGCTTGATCCTTTGCCGCCAGGAAGAAGGGGGACCCGAGGGACAGTCGAGAAAAATTACGCTGCCTCCACTTTTCAAATAACAGGAGAGTGGATGGCAAATTCACAACAGCATTTACTGAAAAGTACTGTGTCAAAGGGTGGAGGGTTCGGGGTTGCCAAGTTGATGCCCCTTCTGGATGATTGTCAATGACTAATATGTACCAAAAAAATATTGAAGGGTGGTGGGGGTGGATATTTTCCTAAATTTACAGTGTGTCCATTAATGACAGCAAGATGCCACGTCACATTTGATTGGCGATGGGCATGGATTCCCGTATTATCCAAAAATTCCAACAACTTGATTACAGACCTTTGTTTGACCTTTACAGAACTCTCTTCTTTCATCAGAAAAAAATGAGTTAATTCCTAGGTTATATGGGTCAGGAGTTATCTGAGCTTGAAATGGGGGTGGCTGTCCAAAATACAATACATACATATTGGTTTATATAGCGCTTTAACAACAGCTGAAGCTGAAATAATGCACTAACATGGAAAATGCCGCCCCCTTGTGGAAAAGAAAAAAATGACTTAAAGTGTCCAAAATCTGCAAAAAATTGAGCTCCGAATTGGGAATTTTCACAAAATGGAAGGACTGCTACAATGATGGAAGGACTGCTACAATGTGTCCTTTTTTTCGGGGCGTTCCTTCCGTGACGTCACGTACGGACTCGTCACCAACTCAAAAACAAGACTTCCTGAATATTCAGAGCGAGTCTTAAAACATAAAATATAGCTATATGCGGTGGAATCTTTGTAAAATACGCTCAGTTGAAGTCATTTGAAGCCATTTTACAAATTATGGACACAACTTGTCCGGAGATGTCGGTTGTCCTTTAAGCATCTCAATTAGACATCTGAGGTGTTAGCTATACCGAGTCAATTGTTTATTTTTTCTATAGTAAAAAGAGCTGTTTTTTTGCCATGTTGGTTGCTAGTGTATCAGATTAACCGGTTAAAACCTGAATTGAGGAGAAGGTCCATAAGGAATGATATTTTCTTCCTTTTTCATTTATTTCACAGTGCTTCTTAGTCCTTCAGTAATAAAAAAAGACAAGATTCGTTCACTGTGATGTACGGATCTTTCACAGTAGAGCGAGGCCATTGAGACGGCGGTCTCTTAAACTCACCACAGGGAATTCTGAGGGTGAAATGGATGAGAAGGTCAATTGAAAAGTGTTTTTTTTCCCCTCCCATTTGGTTAAAGGTGCCGTGTTCTTTCTGCCTCTATCCACATGTACCAGTCAGAGGTTTCCTGTTTTCATTATCCAGGTTGACAAGGAGGTGTTCCGGCGCCCGCTAATTGGCATATAAATGCTCATATTTTTTTTCCCTGGCACTCAAGACCCTCTGTGTCAAGATTTTGATTAGAAAGTCCCTAATTGGCTAGAGTTGGACACCTTTGAGGTTAAAGGAGAAAAATTAATTGCATGAAATGGAAAAAGCCAGTACTTAAGTGAAAGCAAACATTACATTGTTTTGTTCTATGTACATGTTTTTTAGAGCACAGGCGTCATTAAGTGCTCGAATATAAACAATTTCAATATTTGAGCACTTTTCAAACTACCATTTTGACCAAGAATGAAAATAAATTAAATTGCATGCATATTTTTCCACACCCAAATTTCATGCCGCTGAATGGTCTTTTCTGAAAAAAAATATTTCAGCACGGAATGTGTTAACCATATCGCTGTGCCCCTTAAATTAATATTTCTGTCAGGACCGCAAATCTGTAACTATCGGATTAATCGATTAAATTAGAGATAAATGCTACATTTTTTTTTTTTAGCATATAAAATGGATAAGAGCATGTGATATTTCTTTCTGCCTGTCACTCTGTCTTTGGCAGGTGGTTGAACAAAAATACTATTTATTATTATTTTTTTTAATAAATAGGGACAGCGTTTACGCCAGTGGACATCTTATCATGTTATCAGTCTACAGCGTGCATGAAAGCGTTTGAGAAATAAAGTGAAATTGAATAATATTCCAACAGCATAATAAAAAAGGCGCCAGTATAGTGCTTGGGCTTCCCTATCTCAGAAATGTTAATTAGTAGCTCCCACCTTTCACATGTCACATCGACTCGGTGCGAGCACTATATCCCAAATTCACACTTGTCCAATTTTCAATTTCTGGTCATACATTCAATTCCACGTCTATTCACACCAGCGGGCTGGCCATGTCAGTATGATGACATCCATATATGAAATACTGCAAGCAGTCAGGCTAATTTGGGAAGGAAATAAATAAATGTATTTAGCCATATTAAACATTGATCAAGATAAACACTAAAATAACACAGATCAGATAATGAGAGGGATCCAATGAAAAGTTGATTTGTTTGAGCCAATTTTGAATATGCATGCAGTACCCTTTAAATCTGGGCTCTTCCGTTTGGGTGTTGTCTATGAGTAATTTTGAGGACACAAGAGCATTTTATGTGTTAGGGCACTGAGACCCAGAATTCAGTATTATATCAAATTATAATTAATGAATTCTCTGTGAGTAACTTCCCGGCTTTTTGGTTATCTCTTTCACAACGAACGCACCAATTGTTAGGTTACAATATCGCCGCAATAAAGTAATTGTTTAATTACGTTCGGATTGAATTGGTTTTACCTTTATTAGTCTCGCAGTGGAGACGTTTACATTTCACAGCAGCAAAGTTATGAAAGGAAGAGGAAAGGAAAGAAAGAAGTAGAAAAACTAACTAAAGGAGCTGCTGGAAAGGCAGCCACTCTCACGGTGCCATCTTGAAGTCAAAAGAAAAAAAACACTAAATAACAAATATGACAACACAAAAACACAGTCATTCATTCTTAAGCACTTTCTGTACCCTCTTTGTTACATGAAGCAGTTCTAGATGAAAGAGGATAGGATCAAAGTGTTATAAAAGTTTATAATCGTGAAATGTTAAAGGCAACTGTTAATGCAAATAGTGATATTTAACCTAACTAACAATTGAATCAATGAGAGGTATTGATTTGAAATTGTTATCATAGTCTTATGGGAACATTCATAATTTTTATGGAAAGTGAGCATGATCATATGATTTTTTTTCCTTTTACTGACCCTCGATTTATATTCATGGAAACTGTTTCGCCCACTGATCAACGCCAGTGGAAGTCATTAAAATCTTGTTGCTTTTGCCATACCAGTTATCGTTGACTTTTTGAAGGCAACCCTTTACATGCACGGCCTTGGCTAGGAATAATGAGTCTTTGAAAACAAAGACACCTGCAGCAGACACGGCACATATATTATCCTCACCCACACACCCCAATCTTTTCCTTTCCCTCCAACTTTTACACCTTGCATTGTTAAGGCTGAATCTCGACGGAGCTCGTGTCAGAGCATTTTGTTGGCTTTAATAAGGCTGCTGCCTTATTAAAGGCAAGGCTTATCCAGCAGTCTTCTTGTGCTGTACATGTTTGATTCAACCTGTTGTCACAGTCACATAATGAGGTCACTCAATGTAAACAGCACATATGCATTTTTTGGCCAAGAGATAGAAATGTTCTGATCGGTGATGTCACAAAAAGACGGCGGCAGCGTGTAGGCGCTACCGGACAGCCAAATGACCAACCTTGCGCGCCTGTTTCGGACCGGCTATAAATATTCTTATTATCGCTCCATGCTCATCAGTGTAAAGGGCAAAGTACAAATGGATGGTGAATTATATATCAATTGAAAAGGTCGATTTCCTCAACACCTATCTGAATGTTGAATTATGGAGAGACGTGAAGAGAGAGGAGAATTTCTTCTACTTGAGAGCAGAAAAGTCAACTTTCATACGGTAACACTTCTAGCACTGTTTGTGATTGTTTCTTAAATCGATCTCCTTTTTTTCTGGTGTGTTTACAAACTCCTTTTTTTCCAGTGTCATGGGGAAATCCATCCATCTTTCACCGATCTGACTGCTGTCTGTCTCTGCAGGCGTCCCTCCCGAGCCTGTGTCTCACTCTTGCCCCCCACTGAGAAAACAGTGATCATGTGGTGTAAATACGTGCACATGATTACAGCCCTTTTTGATGTTTATTACTTTGTTGCAGTACTTTACGTTAGGCCTACTTTGAATGCTCAAGCCCTGACGAATGACGAAGGTAAGCACTGCAGTAAAATTGTATTACGCGACGTCCAACTCGTCGTAAGATTTTTAACGTATTCACTGCCATCCCCGAATGTATTCAGGAATTGAAAATATGACGTTGAGCGCCATTCCCAAATTAGTTCGGGATTTGTTTATTCTTGTGGGAGGGGTGCCGATAAAACGTTGGTCAGACCTCTGGAAATGTTTTTTTCCCTTCCACGAGGGGGCAGCATTTGCCTTTTGTACAGCCTCCCCCATTTCAAGCTTAGATAACTCCAGACCCATATAACTTAGGAATTAACTATTTTTCTTCTGAAAAAAGAAGAGAGTCTAAGGTTTCTTACATTGCATTGAATGTTTATGTAATCCTAAAACTCAATATTATGTGCGTTCTGGAATTTGAGCGAAAATGACAAAAACCCTGGTACTGGAGTGGACACATTTTTGCACATTTCTGGCAGTGAATGAGTTAATTGTGATATTTTTGGTTATTAGTGATTTAACTGACAATGGGGTGTGTTCTCGTGCCCGAATAAATTAAATTTGTAACATATTTCATTTGTGATTCATTTGCAAAGTTACACCTGATTCAGACTCCTTCAAGGTTTACATAATTAATTTTTTGGTAATTGATTTTCAATACACTGAATCCATTAAATAAAAAAATAAGAATCAACATTGCTTTCCTGCCATCTACTGGTGCTTGTGCATCAGTAAAGTTGGTTGCAATCTTCAAATTTACAGTTGAGAAGCATTCGACCGTCCCCCACACAATACATGTAAATATAGAAAAAAAATCCAAATATAAAGCAAACCACATTAAAAGGCCTGCATGCCAGCCGTGAAGATAAGTTTGAAGATACATTTTTGCCTTAAACACAGCCTACTCAACTCATCATTTTTTTTTGGAATTGCATCACACGTGGCTATAAGACTTTTGAAAAAGAGTTTGGTGATGATGATGTAACGACCGTTTCTTGCTTTGTGAAGTATTAAAGGCTTGTTGTCTCATCAGGGGGTTGGCGTGAGAGCAGACTTCCATGAGGGCGGCTGGCGGCAGTGCCATCTTCCATTAGTATTTTAATAAATGACAACATAATAAGTTACGCTTTTTGTTTCTGCGGTTTATATTTGCCAATTAAATGATTTTCTTGTTAAATTGATGATGGTGAGCAACATAATTACAAAATAAGATAAAAGACCAACTTGAATGATGCACAATGCCTTTTTGTGTGTGTTTTTAAAGATGAAAGGTTTTCACCTGACAGCAAAGATATGCAAAATGTTGGGGTAATCTTGGTGATGTTTTTGTTGATGAGTGTGTCATGTGTACCCATTTATATTTTGAAAAATACTTTATGTAAAAGAACATGAACAGATTGAGATGATGATAGGAAAGGAAAAAGATTGGAAATTAATGTGATAGATTCTATTTCAAGTCATTGGTGGATTTTATTCTAAATTCCAAAAGTATCTTTGCTTCTTAGTAAGAGGAAAGTCAGTGCTTCAATATTACAAATTGGTATTGTTATGTAGTTTTTTTTGTTCTTTTGTCTTCAAGATGGTGCGTGAGAGTGGCAGCATTTCCAGCAGCTCATGTATTTTGTCTTTCTACTTCTTTCTTTCCTTTCCTCTTCCTTTCATAACTTTGCTGCTGTGAAATGTAAATGTATCCACTGTGAGACTCATCTCATCTCATTTTCCGTACCGCTTATTCCTCATTAGGGTCGCGGGGGTTGCTAATAAAGATAAATCCAATCCAAATGAACTGGTTCAATCTCACTGTAAAAATCAAATTTTTGAGGTAAAAGTGTCCATTTGAGAAAACTATGATATTTAGATCAGCAATTGTAATGATTGTGTCCTTTTAGTAGATCAAGTTTTCAAGGTTTTGCCTTTTTTGACCTCACGTGTACACAAAAAAAAGACAGTAAAATGGAAGGGAAAGAACAGCGCTGAATGGGGTTAAATAATTTAGTTGATGGAAAAGATAATTAATGGGGAAAGAGTCAATAGGCAGTGTGGGCTGGAAAAAGGGGATGTCTAAGGAGGGGGCACAGGTTGAGTGGAGAAGATCTCATCTAAAGGCTATCAAAGATTTAACAGCTGGAGACGACGGGAATGACAATTTGAAAGTCTCCTAATTTTATGTGGAATTGAACTGCCCCTTGTACCTTTACGTTGTGCTTTATGGACATCTTGCCACGTCCATGAAAAAGGGAATATCTTTTTTGTTTCTTTGTGCACTTTACTGCCCACATAAATCCAGCCCGATAAAAAGACATGTTTTCATCTGTACAACCAAATAAAAGCTGCCGCTGATTCCAGTAGAGCTTCAAAACCAACTGAGAAAAATATTGATTATGGAAAATGCCACTATGCACTATGTTAGAACAATCTTGTATATGATAGATTAAGTTTGTTTCATATTTCGCTTTGACAAAGTCATTGATGAGTTACAGTCTGTCGTGGTCCTGAGCTTTATTGCTTGGTGGAAACATAGTATGGTTGATTGTTAGCGTCAACATATTTTGCTACGTTTAGCATCCATGCTATGTTTAGCGCAAAGGGGAAAGATTCATTTTTGGATTCAATTTCTAGAAACGGAGCTTGTCAGTTCAAGTGGCACAAAAACCTCCATTCTTTGATTTCAATGTCGGGCTGCTGCTAAACAAACAAACAAGTTCTTGTTGTTGCCTCACAATCTGTAAAAACAACAATGATGGCTTTCCGATTAGCCATTTGCAACGCTGACGTCAGGCTACAAATAAGCCAACAACAGTCCTCAAAAATATCAATGTAACTGCCACGTTTGATGTGTGTATGTTTTCCTCAGGTCTTGTCCACCAAAAACATCCATCCATCACGAAGATAAAAGGTAAAAAAAAAAAATCACAGAATTTTGAAGTCAAAATGGCGGATTTCTTGTAAGGATCTCCAAGTGGAAGATCTTTTTGTAGGTTAATTTTTACAGATTTACATGAAACTTACAACAGAGAATCCTGCATTTAGAAGGAATTATGAAACGTAACCTCTGCTAGACCAACGATCATTCTTAGACTAAATGGAATCAGTACAGCGAGAATTAGAGACTAAATTAGCAATGATAATTGGGTTTTACAAAATAAGGGACTATATTCCCTAAAGGACTTTGCAAAAAATAAGCTGTTCAAAAATTCTACCCTCAAATAGCTGATTTAAATTGTAAAAAGGATCCACATCACAAAGTATGCAAACAGTGAAACAGTCATTAAGCTAATTTCTTTTGTCTGCTTTTCTGGTTCAAGTATGTAAATCAGTAGAGCAGTGAACTAAAACCCATCAGCCTGGCAGCTGCTGTCAGTTGATGCACCATGTAAATTTTGTAGAGAAACATAACATTTTTTGGGGTGTGGGGCGGGGGGGTTCTATTGGTAATCCCCAGGAAGTCATATTTCTATATGCCACTGCACATGCCAGAATCAGAGATCCTCAACAGAATGAGGGTTGAAGACTACAAGCTTGTCACCGATTTCCAGATGGAGGCGTTCGAAAGTTTCACTCGAAAATTGCCGGCTACTTGTTTATTTAATAGCGTTGAAGTCGCAGTTCCTCGGAGGCCAGTTGCCAGCTGTTCCATGCCAGCTTTGTTCCACCAAGACGCTTGGCTGTCAATCACAGCTTCACTCTCCTTGCTCGCGATCGCGATAATTATTTGCATTTTTATGGTTTCCAAGTCGAGGTCAATTTTTAAGCAGCTTTGATTCCCACTTAACTCTGATTAAATGTTACTTCTGAATCACAAGTAGAGCGTCTTGACACATGATGCGGCTCCGGGATCGAGCGCTTGACACACTAAAGAAACAACTTAACGTGATACTATCCCTGTGTGGCTCCTTTTTGGACCGTGTTACATTCTCTAAAACAGCCTTTAAGGCAAATTATTGTTGACTGTTTTTCCAAAGGAGTAGCAGTCACATCAGATTATATTCTTATCAAAAGATATTTGATCCTTCAAGTGATTATTATTGTCAATATTTTTGACAACTTGTTGAATTTTCAATCTGCATTTATGGTCTCTAGTGACAGCCAAATATAAATACAGACTTTGGTTCACTCTATGTTAAGAGGTACAAAAGTGTATTGCTAGATTTTGATCATATTAGAGTGTTACCATGCTCATAACTTGGATCTATAAGACACAAAAAGAAAGCACATACAGTACACCCAAACAAGGTTCTGCCGGTAACCGGCACCGAAAGCAATTGCTTCGTTTTGCTCTGCTAAATGCGCAAGTCACTTTGTAATGCAGTAACTTTTCCCATTACATTTGTCATATTCAAACATTAAATTTAGCGCATAATGGGAAATTTGTCACGTTCCAACGTGAAATTGATAGTGTTGAAGTGTGAATTTTTCTTTTTATTCTGCTGTGGCACCAATACGGTGCTGTGATGAGTTTTGGGATGGAAGCAAAATATTTGTCACATCTGTTAAAAATGAAGACAATTTGTGAATTTGGTTCATATTTCCTGTCAAAAAGAAAGTAGTTCATTTAGAAGGAAAAGGGAGGTAGACACGCTTGATTTGCTTTCATGGGCCACATAAAATAATGTGGGTGGTCAAATCTTTCCCGTGTATGAGATTGACTGAATTATTTTTTTTGTTTGTTTGTTTGTTTTGCTCAGACGTGATAGTCTCCACCTCCACCGAGATCCTCAGCAGGATAATGGAAACAGATTTTACTTCCTAGTCATATCTGTTAAAAAAAATTAAACAATCGATTGGCGTCCTTGAATTAGAGACCTGATATATTTGGATCGTGACTTTTGTGAAGAATACTCTGCTATCGATTCACAAATTCTGCAGGGGGTTTAGAAGTAGTTTGATCCTGTAACATGTTGAACTTTTTTCTATCTGGATTATGATTGAATAGAACAGTCTTCCCTCTCACCTTCTGTCAGCTGAGATAAATATCGAGCCAACCGATGTGGGCAGATGTCTTAATGCACCAAAACAAAAATGACAAAGACATGTAGCGGTCATACACTCACCTGTCCATTCTTCTTGAGGTCAGCCCACATGCTCGTTCCATCTCCTCCTCTCATCAGGACATGGTAGGTGAAGTAGTAGATGCCGGGCAGAGGGCAAGTGAACTTGCCCGTAGTGGGCTCATAGTAGTTCCCCACATTGGTCACCACGTCATCAAACTTGAGAACCTCACTCCCTTCGTGTTGTTTCCGCAGGCCGGCATAGAATGCGATCTTGGGGGTGTATAAGGAAGGGCCATAGCCACCAGGCCCGGGTCCCGGCGGCCCAGGTGGACCGGGTTTTCCAGGCTCTCCGGGTGGGCCTTTAGGGCCCGGGGGACCAGGAAGTCCTGGGTTTCCTCTAAAACCCTGTTTGCCCCTACGGTTTGCCAAGTCTGGGGGTTGAGGGGAGGAGCCTGTCAGCTCTCCTTGAGGTGGGGTGAAAGTGTCGCATACCATTTTGCAGCTCCCCAACATCTCGTAATGCGTGCCCCCTCCGGACGCGCCCCCTTTGGTGGTGTGGACCAGTAGGGGGATGGCCACCAGCAGTATCAGGACCATGGCCACGCCGACCCCAGCCCCAATCACTCGCTTCTTGCGGCTGAGGCGGGAGGCGGCCAGCGTGAGGAAGTCCTCCTCCCCCTTGGCTGTAATGGTTGTGTGGGCCAGGCTGAACTCTGAGAGGAACGTCACCGAAACAATATTGCAAGCGTGTGTGCTTGTGTGCGGGACTGGGTATGTCGGGGCAGATTTTTTTTCTTGCGTCAGTACATTTCCTGTCAACTTCACACAACGTATGAACACTCAACTTTGGTACTGACAAGAGTTCCTGAATGGTTGTTGTTTTGTTTCAGCGCACGACACTCTTGTGTGCTGTGGTAGAGAGCTGTCAAGTAGGGTCTACAGTATTCCCACTGGGGTTCATCTCACCCACCACATTTGGGGGATGGCGCTCACTGGGCTGTCCACTGACAACTGACAAATGTGATTGTTTATTCCACCTAAATTGCTTTCTTTTTCGTTTGGCTATCTGTCACTGTTGTATGAAATCAGTCAACTATGTTGTCCTCAAATTTTGCCTTTTCAAAAGTAAATCGCTTACGGTTCATAAACACCGAGATTCTGCATAACAATGCAGCGCACAGGAAGGTTTTAGTTTTAAAGATATTTTGGACATCACAGCATAGATGGTCTTCACAATCTGTAGGGGAAAAACATTTTAAATATTAATGTTAAGCAATAAAATTATAACTTTTAATTCCAAGCATTGCATATATCATATTTGTATCAAATGTGTTTCTTGGATATGTTATATGTTTTTTTAAATATATATTTATTTTTTTACCGTGAAAATTTACTCGTAATCACATTAGTTGTATTTTATTTGATACTAAGCAGAGACAAAATACACATATAGAATATGCAGGGATGCGTTCAGGGTCTTCACCTCAACAATTACACTCGACACACCCAGTTCAATAAAATCTCGAAATTAAATACAAAGTGTTGTAATTTTCATAAAATTAGTCTCATTTTTTTTATCGTGTGCTCCAATAAAGTAAAGTAGCAAAGTTATAATACCAAGTCAAGATAAACTCACCGCGAATGCTTCTTTAGTTTGTTTCCTCATGGTGCAAAAAGAAAAACATCCAAAGACGATGTCAACTTATTTTCTTGCTTACAACGACGGAAATGATCAGAAGAGTGTGACACCAAGTCGCACGGAAGCGACAAAGCCTTCAATTCGAACTTGACGAGACTTTCCGAAGAAGAGCGAGCTTGCTGCCAGAGCAACAGTTTCCTCACTTGTTGTGTTTTGTGCTCGGCTCCTCTCTGTTCCTCACAAAACCGGCTACGACTCCCTCACTTCTTCCATCGTACCTCCCTTCTCTTCCTCCATCGCTCACGGGCACGCGAGCTAGCACACGTGCACGCGCGTACCCCCACATGTATGTGACCTTTCCCGGATTGTGGTAAGATTAATTAATTAGAGCTCGTATTGACCAATAAGTATGTAAAATAGTATGACAAAAATGTAGACTTTTTTTGATACTGTATATTATGCACTGTTTGATATCAATGTGTGGGATTTGTTTTTCGTATTTTGAACTGGCTAGCTAGAAAAAAAACACGACGAAACGAAAAGGGTGCTGACTTTCGTGGTTTTAATAGAACACGAAGAAATGACACATTTGTAATTAGTTCTGTTTACATGAGCTGGGTGTTTAGTACTGAGCATTACTAAAGATCACAAGTGTCAAAGTAAAGGCCCTCGGGGGCAAATCAGGCCCATTTTATTCGGCCCGCAAAAGCAACTCAAACTTGTGAAATTTCATGATGCTTGCTAGCCTGAACCAAAATTTCACATTGTCCCATGTAAACCACACTAACAGTAATTATTTTTCAGTCACACTAACAGTCATTATTCCCCAAATTCATAACAGCGCCCGAGAGGAAACCATCACGACAACGTGGCCCACGGCAAAAAAAAAAAAAAAATAACTTTGACACCCTAGCTAAACATGGTTAGCTTGTTAACGGCCACAATCAACAAAACAGACAACATGGATTATTTTTGATTTTTGCACTTAAAATTATTAATTAAAAACAAACAAACAGATATTGGCGTGACCACCTACCGCTTTTTCATCCTCACTGGAGCCTCTCCAAGCTAATTTTGGGTATTATGCTGGACTGATCGCCGGCCAATCACATTCTATGAACAACCATTCACACTCATTCTCCCTTCAAAGGACAAAATTCTTCAATAGAATTGGTAGGAAGCCAAATCGAAGATAAATTTCCACATAAGAAGGCCGGAGTACAGATTTGAACCTTCAACCTTTCTGAATTGTGAGGTAGGTATGCACAAAACTCATCCACCGTGCCATTTTAACTTGCTTCAGTGTTGTTGTAATCTCCATAATGAGTTGATTCCTCAAATAGCATGTTTCTGTCAGTTCCAAGGACATCGTTATTGATTTCCTGTCATGACCTTAGCTTGCAGGCTGTTGCCTAAAATTCCAATTTTTCAGAGTCAAAGATTATCTGAATTGAGAATTCATCCATTCAAACAAACCGCAGATTTTCATTTTGATGCTCATGTTTATGTAGGTAAACTTTGTTCAAGTAATATTAAAGAATCCAATCTTAAATTGAAACCGCAATAGAAGAGTACAGAGTCGGTGACACCACACAATGGCACTTGGACGCCATGGACGTAATAAATCAGTTTAAAAAAGCATCACTCAGCTCACACCCTCCTACTGTTTTTCAGTTGATTGTTTTGAATGTATATATCCTGGATTTTTTTTTCATTGAACTATTTATTATACTGATGACTTTATTCGTAATACTACTACTACTACTACTACTACTACTACTACTACTACTACTACTACTACTACTACTACTACTAATAATAATAATAATATTACTACTACTACTACTACTACTACTACTACTACTACTATACTACTAATAATAATAATAATATTACTACTACTACTACTACTACTACTACTACTACTACTACTACTACTACTAATAATAATAATAATAATAATAATAATAATAATAATAATACATTTCATTTTTAAGCACCTTTCAAATCTATCAAGGACACTTTACAGTCACAGGCTAAATTTAGTGCATTGGCATCGGCTAATGATAGACTACAACAGATTCAGAAAGATGTGAGCTGCATCCGATTTTCATTGTAAACCACCTTGAATTTCTTGTAGGGGCAAAAAAAACTGTTGATGAAAATACAAGTCAGAATTTGACACTTGTTAAAAAAAATCTTGTATTGCCAGTTAGCATGCGCAGGTGACAAATCTACTGAACATTTAGAAAGCATCATTGCCATGGCACTGTTTTTCTTTTTATGAGCTCTGGTTTGAGTAAACCCACATTATCTGCATACATTATAAATGTCCAAAACACACTTTTCATTTAGTTGCCGCGTGTTGAGAATTGGAATGCAATGAATATAACTTATATTGGGATAATTTTAAGACAGCAGCTTTTAGGATGACATCTTTACAAACAATCTCAATATCACAAGTCAATCAATAACGGATTGAGAAAAAAAAGTATTGTCGGTTCATTGGCAGATGTAGTCTTTCACCTTGCTCCTGAGAGACCCATACGGCAATCCTCAAAAGCTTACAAATCTCCGTAGAGTTTTTGCAAGGTGTTAAGATCTGGGCATGTACTGTGAGTGAGCCGAGAACATAGCACATTGAGCCAACTTGTGAAAATAAGATGCGCATGTTTGTGTCGCTTTCAGACCTCGTTAGAGATAAAAGATAAATCGCTGTTGACACCCACTACCACAGCGCCAACACCTTCTATCTTCCTTCCCTCTGACTTCACAGTTCATAGGAGACGTGAATAAAACAAGTGTACCTCGTCATATAGCACATTGTTTTGATGACATCGCAGCCAACTGATCTGTGAGTCACATTTATGCCACCATCCTGTCCATCCGGCATCGTCTCAGATCAATTACAAATCTTCAATGGGTGCTTTTTTTTTTGCACAAGAAACCGAGGGTCGGAGCATTTAGTCAGTCGGCAGCCCTCTAGGGTAAAACTCGACTTGTATGTGCTGTCAGTTCTGCTTCTCATTTATTCATCTCCCAACTTTAGCGAGCAGGAGTGTCTAGGAGATATTGAATATGGATCAATAGATCACTCCCCAGGATGCGTACTGTCAGCCAGCAGCGCCCCGAGGCATGTGCCAAGCCTCCACTCACATTTGCATTGGAAGTTGCCAAAGAAGTGCGACGGGCCTAAAAGAGGCAAACTATGTGGCTTGTATATTTAACAAAATGTGCAAATGTGAAGGGGAGAAGTGAAAATAGTCCGCCTAAGTCAGTATGTGCAAGACTTATCACTACTTCTATGGGCAAACGTCTTCTTTATGCGCCTTGGTGGCCTCCATGTGAGTGCCTACATGCATACATATCCGGACGCACACATCATTTACTCGTGACTCTGACACGGCGGCGACACACACGGTGCCTACCTGAATTCAAATGATTACTGCCAAGCAGGGAAGACAATTTAGAGAGAATGAGGATTTTAGAGCCCTATGAAATATTAACTAAGTCGATGAATATATAACATGTGAGGTGATAATATCATTCCTTGACGATTTCCTCCTGACATGTGAGTACGATATTGTGGTATATCAGTCACGTATCAAATTAATTACTGTCATTGTTTGCAGGGAGAAAGAGTTTTGGGTACATACTTATTTTAGACCAACTGAAATTTATTACCATATTTTCCTGTGTATAAGGCGCACTGGAGTACAGTATAAGGCGCTCCCAAAACCCTTGATTTTCTTCAAAAGATGACTCTATGCCTTATAGGCAGTTGCGCCTCATATGTGAAGTCATATTGATCCACAACAGGTCTCTCAACTACTGTCAGCAGCCACCAACTCCATTTCCCCCTGTAAAAGAAGTACTGCGTAACCCCAGTCTCCACTGTAGCACATTTTAATATGGTTTGCCTTATATTTGGAAAACGTGTATATATTTATATAGTATATTTGGAAAACATTATTCATTGACGGTGCACCTTATAGGTCCGGCGCGCCTTATATAAGAAAAACGTTTGAAAATACACCATTCATTGGGGGCCTTATACACTGGTGCACCTTATACACCGGAACATATAGTATTTTAAGCATGTTGGCACAGCATATTTAACCGATGAGTAATATTTCACGTTTACACTCCACTATAATACACATTGTATTTGAATTAAAAAAATCTTTGTCCTTATAGGGTAAAAAAAGGAAAATTAAAGTATGTTAATAGCATATATAGCCAGTCATATCCTGCTGGGAATGATTCAGTGGACATAGACTGGAGTAAATGCGCAGCGCAGACAGGAAAACCATCATCTTATACATCAGAGTTTTCCACAGAATCAAATTTTCCGTGGATGCGCTACCAGTGCGGCAAGAAACAAACTGAGTAAGTGGCAGTGGAAAGGACTCAACCTGACCTGCAATATCACAGGTCAGAGAGTAAACACGGAGGAGCGAGCAGAAGACTTGAGGAGGAATGGGGCATGTTGAAGCTGCAAGGCTAATAGAAATGTTGGGGTCAGAGAATCTGTATTGGCATTGTAAGTAAAAAAAAAAACATAAATAAATAAAATAGAAAAAGGAAGGGTGGATGGTATTAATGTGTCGCTAGGTGGCGAGTTGTTTAAAATTGTTCCAGGAAATGGGTGCAGTCAACAAATGCTATTTTTCAAGTCAATGTAAATTAATATTTCTACTTCTTAAATATGCAATCAGATGAATACACATTGATTTTCATAATATGCCATGTGATGAGCTGGTAACCAATTGACGGCATCCTACACATACTGCCAAAATACAGCTGTGATAGGCTCAAGTACACTCGCGACACTTTTGAGGTCAAGCGAAAAATTGATCCATGAATGGATTGGATTGGCCTTTATTAGTCTTGCAGTGGATAAATTTACATTTCACAGCAGCAAAGTGATGAAAGAAAGAGGAAAGAAAAGAAGAAGTAGAAAAACAAAATACGGGACCTGCTGTAAAGGCAGCCACTCTCGTGGTGCCATCCTGAAGTAAAAACAACAACAACAAAATAATAATATGACAACACAAAGACAGTCAGTCATTCAATCTTCAGCACTTTCTGTTGTTGTATGAAGCAGTTCTAGATGAAAGAGGAGCGGATCAAAGCCTCCTTTTCACCAGTGGATCAAGGACGTCACGGTTGAATGTACAAGCTAAGTTTTGAAAGCAAATACAAAGCTGTAGCATCCATTGACGAAAAGAGATTGTCTCACATCTCCTGTCCCACGTAAATCTGCATCAATTCCAAGCTGCGACAGTTCCATATTCATAATATTTTGCTTAATTTCCATGTTTTGTGATTAAATTTACATGAGAGGCTGTCGTACGGCAACTCTTTCTATCATGTAGGTACAGCAGCTCCTTAGCAGTCAAAAGAAGAATTGTCTTTTAGGGGAAACACAGTTGAGTTTGCGGGAGGGAATGTATTGTTGTGCAAATATTTCACAATGCCCCTCCTGCCTTCTGTTGGTATGCAGACCTGATTAGAGGCCTTGATTGCGAGTGACAGTGTGCAGATTGAGTTGCACAGCCTCTCTAATTCTCTCTATTAATGAGTTGCTCTCCACACTGCTGGCCCGGACCCCATCTATTAATCACAATTTGTCATCGGTGTTGTGCTCCAAAATTGCCACCCCTTACTGCCCTCTCTCCCCTCCTAGCCGCATTATTCTCCTTCTACCTGTCTCTTAGATTCCCATTCTATCCCGTTCGTTTATCTCTTCCTGACGAACCTCCGTTTATAGTGTCTGCACAATACTCTCCTCTTAATTTGCGGCCCTTGCACCTGTTCCCTTTGCCACGGTTTTTTTAACTTGCATCTCCATCCTCAGCTCTCACACTCCTTTTTTTCCAACCTCGTGTCTCGCTCCCCCTCCACAGCATGGTGAGGCATACTGATTGGGCCTTCGCCCTGAAATTCACATTTTAATTCTGCTCGCTCCCCAAGGTTAAGTAAGCACCCTCACAATGGTAAATAATGAATTATGGCTCAGATTTGTGTCAAGATTTGCACTTTGCAATTAGGTACTCTCTGACCAACTGTGACTGCCAAGAAAAAAGGACGTTTCAATTGACACAAGACTAAAAGAAAGTCAAAAATAAAGTTAAACATATTTAAAATAGAATCTTCTATACACTTTGGGAATGGCACACTATGTCATATTTTGAATTCCAGAATAATTTTTAATAGCAGTGAATGACTTAATTTTTGTTAATTATATATAATTATATTATTGTTCATTATATACTCAGTTTGAACCTATTTGATACTGTTTTGATTTTATTAGGATTTTTTTTAATATGAACACGCTCAGCGTAAATAGGTTAAGCGCTTGTGATTGTCTTATTTGATGTCGAAACCAAATTTCGTCTTTCTGCCATTAGAAATATATGGATAAATAAATAGACAAAAAAAACTAATAAATTCATAGATAAATAAATATGGACGACTGAATGAATAAATAAATAAGTACATAAACAAACTAACAAATGCATAAATAAATAAGTACATAATCAAATAACAAATAAATAGATAAATAAATACATAAACAAGTAAATAAAAATAAAATAATTGACCTCTTTGTGATCATACATTGGCAGTCTTCTGTGGAAAACTTCCATTTCATCGAAAACATTTTTGTCCACACTAAAAATAAACACACACACGCATTCCAAATAAATTCGCCTGACCGACTCAGAAGATACAGTACAGTATGGTACAATTCACAGGTCAACTCAAACATTCAACTTCATGCCCCAAACTTGTTCTGCGTCATGCTCAGCAGCAGTTCCAGATGGAGATATTTGTAATCAGATCTGGCTGGCTGATATGGGATTTAATCAGACTCTCATTCGCAAGCAGGAGATTTGTGTCACCCGAGATAAGAACGCCAGCGTCTACTATTCCAACCGGTATCACCATGCACGAACCTGTCCTGGACTTGCTCATTTTACACCTGTTGTGCTGAAGATTCGTTAAATCTTCATGGTCTTCTCAACACCATATCCTCCGGTCACAGCATGACGAAATTTAAAACTGTCATTATGCTTACCCAGACCTGTTCAATTTCCTTCAATTTCATGTCTGACCGTGGTGATGTCACATTTAGGAGAGCAAGCGTGGCAACAGTCCAGACATTATTTTCCATTTTGTCTCTTTTCCTACCCATATGGTGTCATGGTTCCGTACTTAAATCTACTCCCATGTTGCTTCAGTTTGCATGCGGCCCATTTGTCTCACTCCTTTTGCAAATTGACAGCGTGTCAAACTATCACTGTCACATCATCGTGTGCTGTATTGTGTGCAGGAAATGTTTTAATGTGTAGCGTTTGTGAGGTGTCCTTTACAGCAGTGTTTTAAAAACATTTTGTTTGGGATCATAAAAATGCCCAAATTTGAAAACAGGTCTCAAAGTGCACATTTGTGAATATTTTATGACATTCTTGTCAAAGCATAGAGTGACAGTGACAAAATATCCCACTAAAACTGATAAATCTTCTATTTAAAGAAATTATTATTTATTTAGTTGTTTAGTTGTTGTCCAGTGATGAGTGTGCAAGTAAGAGAGAGAGAGAGAGAGAGAGAGAGAGAGAGAGAGAGAGAGAGAGAACGTCTAGTCGGGATGACAGGAGCAACAGAGAGAGACGAGATAAGAAGTGAGCGATCGTGAAGCGAGACATCGATGACCTTCTTTTCGCTCTTAAACCATGCTGTTCATGCCATGGCATCACTCAAAAGACAAGAAGACGGCCTATAGCGGCCCTGCTGCGACATGAACATGACAGCAGCTGTCTGATATACTGGACAGTAGTGGCTGATAAACATAGAGGCATACTGCACAGAAGCCTCAATGTGATTAGAAGACTCTCTTCTGATGCAGGCTTGAAATAAGGTCTGGTGACGTCACCTTGAACGTCTTGTGTTCAGGGGTTGTACTCTTATTTCAGATTTAGCCCTTCGTAAAAAAGGAAAACGTTGTGGCCATGTGAAATTGGACATACAGTAAAGTCTCGTTATATCGATATCGGATATATCGATAGTCCCGGTTATATCGATACTATTTCTATGCACGCACGGAGAAAATTACATGCAAACAGGGTCGGATATATCGATAGTCCCGGTTATATCGATATTTTTTCGGACTCCCTTGAATATCGATATAACGAGACTTTACTGTATATTATAACCATACATATCATATGGAGTGGCAATTTAGCCGACATGACTAATCCACAGAAGATTACACAATGTGTCGACAATACATTCTGGACACTGAGAAACAAGACGGTGTACGGAACGTAGAGTCGCTGTAGATGAGTGACGAAACAATCGTACAAACGTACCAAGTTTTAACATCAGAACAAAATGGGGAGCTGACTGCTCTTGTAGTCTGTGGATCAGAGATGGGTAGTACTGTGATGCACAGTGGAACAAAAATCAACAATAAAAAGTGGTCCAGGAGGGCGTTGCAGACTATCACAGATGTCTTTGGCTAGTAGGGGTTACCTGGTTAGCAGCAATAAATAATTTTTGGGGGTCAAACAACATGCTAGTAGTCACTTTGCTGTTTGATTACATGGTGTGTATCACACAAAACATGGACCAGGGTATGCGAAAGAAATCAATCATACTGTTTACTTTCATTCGAGAATTCTTGTTCAGAAGATACATTAATTTTATGCTGTTACTTTGAGCTACACTATAGTAGTGTGTTGAATTTTTATTTTACAGATGACTCTAAAGTTAGCGTATATGATTTTTGGAATGGATGGCTAAGGTTGTTTTTATATGCAAGAACACTCTGTGTTCAATCTTGGAGGGTCCAATGTATCTTTATTTCATTTTGTCACTTAAGGAGACTTGGAATCATGATTTCCTGTTGAAGTCGTTTCTTTGCCACATTTTCAGTTGAGCACCGGTTAAAATTTGATTTTGATCTTGGCTCTCGGTGTGAGTGAAATGGTGAGTATCACACTAAGTGAATAATTCATGCAGGCTCTGAGTCTGTCCATGTGTTTTCAAGACCGGGTATAGATCGGCAAGCTATGAATCATTCATTAAACTATTAAACTCTTAAAGTTGACTGTTAATTAACCCTTATCCTCTTGCTGTCATGTGGATGGGGTCGGTGACTGGTCCGTGCCCCGAGGCTTCCAACCAGCTGCTCACTCTTTCAGTCTTTGGCGTCTCAGCTCGCGTGTTTGCTACAGGGGCAGGAGGTGTCCGTGTGAGTGTTTGTTGGCTTTAAGCGGGCAAGGTCAATCCAGCTGAAAAGACCTTTGGTAAACCCACTTGAACTATTTTACAAGATTTAAATCGCGTAACTTGTAACCACATACCGGGGAGTAGATATGTGTTACTAATATTTTGGGGAGTTCAATGCTATGTATGTGAGCGCCTGCCTGTGTGTAATTGCCATGACGAGACAAGATGTTGAGGAGTCGGTGATGCGTGCCGTCAGAGTGCTTGAACACTTCACAGACGGCCCGCAGAGAACAGGACAGAACAGGAAAGACAGAAGACGGCGCAGGAATAAGACGAAGAAGATGAGTGAAGGAACAATGTTTTGCATTTAACATTACTTGAATATCAAACTCTGCTGAGGGTTCGCACCAGAGTTTAAGAGAAAAAGAGATTTAATAAATGTATGAATTTGTCCAATTAATGCAAAAACACAGAATGGGCTGAAATTGTGTGCCCGCAGAAGCAGAAGAATGTGATTTTTATTAGAAATTAGGAACAAGGGCATCTTATTTGTATGCAATTCATTTTTAGTGCAGCCATACTTGATGAAGCTTTTCCCATCAGTCAATTTTCTCCGTCGTTTTATCCCAGTGGCAGTTTGTGCATATTACCCCTGGGCCTTCAGTAGTGCTACGTCTGAATCAATGTGCAACTGTAAATGTGACATATTCGGAGCTGGCCGAACTTTGTTAATTATGTCCATTTTTATCTTGAAAAGTCCATCTTGAAAATGACTTCAACAGTAAATCTGAAACCAAATCCATTTCATCTTCTTCAGTCATTCTGGGTTGACAAAACCACAATTAAATCAACACATGTATTTGCTTATGCAGCTTGCTCCAGATACAATGTGCTATCTCTGGCCAGTATGCTCTGGCACTAGCGGCAAGTGATCATATGATTGACTGGTGACTTGCCAATCATAGTTTGCGAAAACTCTGTGAGCAGGCCATGCGCGTATACAACTCGAAATCTGATTGGTTAAAGCAACAGAGTCATCGACACCACATTTAATGCCTCAGGGCCTGCAGAACGAATTGTGAAGGAGACCAGGTAGATTTCTTACCCTGGTAACAAATGATGGCTGAAATGTGATTGGTTCAATGCTTAAATACGAAAACACACATCTGAATGCCGCATAACAGGGAAAAAGCAATGAAAGAAAGCTGAAAGACAATTTGGAATTATTTCATAAGAATTTATGGACAAAATATGATTAACATCCGTCTGTGATTCAGATATTTTTAGGCCAGCAGAGAAGGCCTAGCAGGCCCTGACGGGCCAAAACTGCTTTCTCCTCATGTTTTTTTTTTATTGTGCTCGAATAGCGCTCTCAATGGCGGAGTGTCTCCTCCGCCATTGAGCTCCTCTGCGTTCGAGCTCCTCGCTCGAACGCCGGGGTATCCAATTCCAGTCCTCGAGTGCCGCTCTCCTGCCGGTTTTATATGTCTCCCTACTCCAAGTGTTTCAAATGATCAGAAATTTGATCAAGATTATTCAGAGCTTGTTGTTGAAACGACCATTTAAATAAAGTTTGGACTCTCATGAAAAAGGGAAAAAAAGAAAAATATTGTCAAACGTAAAAAGCTGAATTTGTTAATCGGCCAGGGCGAGTACCACTGCTACTACATAAGGTAGTTTTTTTTTTAAATAGGTGTATTTGAAAAGAGATTTTTAGATCCAATTCGACTTTTGTCTTTATAAAGCCTTAACGTTAACTATGTTGTTTACAGGCGCTGGGACTGATGGAGCATTGTGTGATTGTTTACATACGTGTGTTTCTGTGTGTGTTTGCAGTGTGGGTATGGCTGATGGTGATGGGGTGACAGGCAGTGACGGTGGGTACACAGCGTAACCTTTCGAGTGGAGCCACAGGAGCATGACGGCCAGACTCGAAGGTAACAGAGAGGGAGACAGCGTGAGGTGCTCGGGGCTGGGGGCTGGGGGCTTGTTAGCAGGAGCAGCAAAAAGTCGACAGGAAAGGGAGATGGGAGCATATTTGTGTCATCTGCGCGTCTATGTGGTTGCTTCGTTGTGTCGTTGTTTCCCGCTGCAAACCGGCCGCGTGCAAAGAGGGTGGCATCAATCATAGTGTTTTAAAAAAACGCATGTTGTTCTCCGAGCATGTTTTAAGATAATTGGAACTACTTTCCTTCACTTTATAAACAGATCATAAGGGGATGGATTTCTTTCTATCTAAAATATGTTTACATTGATCTACTGTTAGTTTTGATTCAGGATTGTGCGCCACAAAAAAGCATTTGTGGTAAATCTAAGAACTTAATAGAAGCAGTTGTCACTTATAAAAAAAAAATTCACTTATACTGTAAAGGAAAACTATGTGTTGATTATCTACTTCACAGATGTCAAACTCAAGGCCTGGGGGCCAAATCTGGCCCGCCACATCATTTTATTTGGCCCGCGAAAGCAAATCAAATTCCATAATGCTTGCTAAGGTCCGAGCCAAAATTTCAAATTGTCCCATGTGTGTGTGTGTTTTCCCAATTATAAGCCGCACCACATTATGAGGTGCTACAGTAGAGGCTGCGGTTTTGCACGGCTACTTTTAAAATGTCTTGAGTCTTGGTTGCAGACAGTATTTGCGAGACCTGTTGTGGCTCAATATGACTTCATATATAAGGTACACCTGCGTATAAGTCATCTTGAAAATGAAGACTTTTGGGTGCGCCCTGTACACCGGAAAATACTGTATTCATTCGTTTGTTGTGCACTCTATAAGTCATATGTGGAGGTTGGAACATTCTCATGGCTTCCCCAAATTCATAACGGCTCCCGAGAGGTAACCGTAACGACAATGTGGCCTGCGCCAAAAAATCAGTTTGACAACCTTGATCTATGTACTTGTACAGCTATTAGCTCGGTTGAAACAATTTTGATTACCTTTTAATTGTACCTCAGTGAAATCTATGTGTTTTTTTAATTTTCCTACGAAGACTTGATAACACAAGACCTAATTGTTCATCATGTCTTGCAACCCTCAACCCAATTAGCATTTTTGTACAAACTGCGCGCACGCAAACACCAAGCAAACACCCTCCTCGTATGCCTTATCGCGTGATGCCTGTTTTACACTTACTGCATGTGCGCAGACACGGATGAGCCTCCCTGTAACGTTTCTCTCATTACAATGTCTGTCCCATTAAGGAGACCTGGTGAATAATTTATAGGCGACTGTCGGGAGAGCCTGCATGCGTTCAACGGAGGTCCGAGGTGAGACTTTTTAAGCTTTCTTGATTCGCTGGAGCCTTTCTGCCAATATTGCCTACCAGTTAAGCCCTCCAGTTCATTCTCACTGACAGTGAACACATCACTCCAGTATACCCTGAGGATGACTAAACTCATATCTTGATGTACATTCATTGCCATTTAATAGTATCCACTTAATGTGAATTTAGCATTTAGCAAGCATGAATAAACCAAAACCCGAACAAATTCAGGAATGCCACTCTACGTCATATTTTGAATTCCCGAATAAATTCGTGAATGGCAATTAATGAGTTAAGGTACTCCTTCCATCCATTTATCGATCCATGAAAACTTGTTTGGAATATTACCCACAAAAATTTACATATCAATATTACTATTTAAAACACGACGTTAGCTGATATCTTGGGAGTTACACCCAAATTAATTGGTTAAATAGAAATTTATTTTCCACAATTTCTATTCGCGTGGAAACACACACACACACAGTGGATTGAGGCCTGTGACTAAAACAAGTGCTGCTGTCTGCCTCAGTCGTCTCCCAGGATTTAGAGGAGGATGGCGAGGAATGTTAAGGAACTAGGAGAAGCCAAGCATATACTCTCACTGCAGGGTTGGGGTGCAAGGGAGGGATTTGAACGCACCACACAACTCTCTCATATCCATTCAGTCTGCAGAGACCTAAAACAGTCAGGCAAGAAGTGGGGCATCACTACTGTTTTAGCCATTTTGTTGTTTTTTTTTCCTCCTGACATTGTTTTACCCTTCAAGGTTTTACGATTATTTAAAGATAGTGGATGGGGGGGCTTTGGGTGGTGGTTTTGAATGCAACATTGCGTGCTATGCTGTTAATGACGCCCGGTGAGCTTATTTTTAATGAATTGGTGAGAAGGTGATGCCGTGCTGGGACTGGTCTGTGGGTGTGTGTGAGTTGACATTCCCTCATTTAAGCCCCCAGGCAGAATAACACGATATCTCATATTGATCCAGCAATCCCCACCCATACAGTCTTATCTATCTATCTATCTATCTATCTATCTATCTATCTATCTATCTATCTATCTATCTATCTATCTATCTATCTATCTATCTATCTATCTATCTATCTATCTATCTATCTATCTATCTATCTATCTATCTATCTATCTATCTATCTATTTCTTTATTCATCAGGTTGTTAATTTTTTTATTTAGTATTTATTTATGTATTTGTCTATTTAGTAATTTGTTCATGTACAGTTGCTCGTCACATCTGCCTCGCCTTCAGTCCATGAGGTGCATCTGTTTCAATCTAATCAGGGACATCGTCAAACTAAAATTGGCATCTTCTATTTATTTAGTTGCTTTTAAAGATCTCTTTTGTTTTTCATTCACACTACACAGTTGAATATGTAGTATTGCAGTCCACTATTATGAATCTAAACATACACATCCCTCACAGACGCCTTTCCTGCTGTCACAAAGTTAAATAGTTCCTTAACATCCCCCGGGGACTTTTTCCATTTTCCTCCATCTCTCCTTATCCCTCCCTTCCACTCGCTGGGTGCGGTGACAAAGCTCAGTGGACCACAGCAGACCTTGTCTATTTCTATCCCCTTCCAGCCTTAGCCCTATTTGATGACACATGAGGGCCCCTGAGACAATGGCTGACCCCCTCAGTCAACCCTCATCTCCCAGATTGACAGGTGTCAATCAACGTCTGGGTAGCCGCGTGACCCGAGGGAACAATTATGGACAGTTTGTGTTGGTGTGTTTGCTTATGTAGAGTACGCTCGTCATTTTGAAATGTCAGCGCTGTCACATTTTTTCCCCCCACCATTTTAGATAAATCAACATTTCTCAAAAATTGAACCCACAAACCACTCCGTTTTTAAATATGTCAATATTCCAGTGCACCCAATGGCCATCTTTTTATTTATTACACGTGAGCATATAAAATATGCTACAATTAGCCATCGTCAGGAAAGCCAGCTCATTTAATGTCCCATTTGTGTGCCGCCAGCTAAAGACGAAATGTTTCTTTGTGTGTTGTTGTTAGAGGCGGACAGCCGGCGGTCGTGAACTTTTCTTTGTTGTACCCGCACTGACTCATTCATTGTTGATCTGTATTCTGTTTTCCTCAGCTGCTAGCAAAGTACTAATGACAGCGCATCCAGATCAAATCCATCTTTTCACCGCATTCTACAACTTTACAGATGTGGTGGCAACTATCACCGCGAGGCATTGAGGTGGGAGGAAAAAAAAAACAAAAAAAACATGCTTTCTCTTCTAAAGCAAAGGAAAATATAGACCGGGTATATCATTTACATTTCAAACATGTTTTTTTTTCCTCAAAACAATTTGTCAATCCACGCCTACATGCCAGTTTGTGTAAAATTGAGGTAATTCGATGCCTTGGGCCAAACATAATTACTTGCGATCTGTTTATTGGAATTTCTGATCCTGTAAACAATAATTTAAATGAAATACAATTCTATAGTATATCGACTTCACTCAAACACATCTGAGGCGGTTATTTATGACGTCATGTGAGAGGTCAGTTCAGAGCAGGAAATTGATGAAATCCGCATGGGTAATTTTCTTGTTAGATGGCTTTTTCTGGAAAGCAATGTTGTGTTTTACTTTGAAAAAAGATAAAAGCCTTTTTAAATTTTGTATTTCTTTTGCAATGTTTATTCCTAAAGGAAGACTGGCCTAACAAGCTGTGTTGAGAAAATTTACACACTGAAATGATCATACATTATGATCTACAATGTTGTTTTTCGACATGAGATTTTTAATAATGATGCTATTTCCGTCGTTTCCTTTTGCAGCGTTTGTTTCAATAGACAAATGCAATTTTCCATCAGAATTTCATGTTCCCTACTACTGAAGTGATCTTTTTTCTTCTTATTATTTTTCTCTTTTTTGGGGGGGCATTGCGGTCGTGGAGCCAATAGAACAACCCACGCATAACTTTACCGTGTTCCACATCATTACAAGAGACATGCTAATGTGTGACCACGGAAAGCCACCACTCGGTGATTTAACAATTTCCCCTATGGGGCCGCTTTTAAAATGAAAAGTGATTTTGATAATGGATGACTGGTGGTATTTAGATTACATTTTATTATCAGTTGCGTGAACAGCATTTCATTACCAAGTCACTAAAACTAAACTTATCATCTACAAAATGCAAATGTATGGAGAGGTTGAGGGTGAATGCTGGGATGCTGATTGAAAAATATAGTTTTTAGGGAACCATATGGTATGATAGTATAAGAAACGTAATCGTATGGAGCAATATGGAAAGATATGCTAGCTCAAGCTAATCACCGCTAAGTCTGCGGTCAAGTAATTGGGGAAACTTGGTGAGGGGGTGGTTAAAGAGACTTGCTGTTTTATCATAATGAGGTGGACCAAAAAAGACTGGGGCAAACAGGCCAGTCGTTAGTTAGGAATGTAGGAACAATCCGTGGGGCCACAGGGAGTGGTGCTCTGTTCCCCCCAACTTGAGAGTAGGGACCTATCATAGCTGTGTCCGGCGCCGCCATGTCTGGACATTAGGGATATATAAATAAGGGCGATACGACCAGTAAGACTTTAGTTCGCTGATGAAGCCTCTTGGATAGGAGGCGAAACGTCCGACACCTTCAAAAAGTACAGATGACGGCTGAAGAAACCTTCTCATCGTTGCTCTAGAATCAAAACAATGGCTTCAGATTCAGAGAAGATGCTTTCTTGTTACTCATCCAGTTCTGAATATGATTCAAATAGTTCTGAAGAGGAAAGCATACATCGTTGTACTAAATTCATCCTGTCTACTTGATAACTAATGTTAAGCAGATTCCTTACTTACAGACAGTGTATTGTAGGTGTTCAGGCGGAAGTAGTCGCCGAAACATGTCAGGTATTTGAACACCTACAATACACTGTCTGTAAGTAAGGAATCTGCTTAACATTGGAAAGCATACATGCTTGCAATCGATTAAAGAAGTTCTTCCATATCATTTTGAGACGTCTGGACTCATATGTAGCTCTCAGAAAATGCACAAGATGGCGCCCAAGCTCCGTTGGAAATGGGCTGATTTGTCTGCTGGGAATTTGTGTCAACTAGTTTGAAATATAGTGCCACTTAGCTGTTTTTTTGACAATGATACTAGTGCAGCGTGTTCTACCGGAAACAAATTCCTTGTGTGTCCTACATACTTGCCAATAAAGATGATTCTGATTCTGATTCTGATTCTGATATTTGTCTTGGTGCAACACACAACAATTCACCATCGCATTATTTATGTGTTTTCCTTCTAATCTCGCCATCAACATGGATCAACGCGATGTTTTCAGGCCAAACAAAGTACTCAAAATGCATTGTATATTGCTTTCTCGGTCAGGGGCATTCGTCAACAACTTGAAAACAAGACTTCCTGATTATTCAGCGTGAGGATAAAGGTTTTCTGATTATGAAAACTTAAAATATAGCCATATGCGGTGGAATCTTTGTAAAATAGGCTCAGTGGAAGTCATTTGAAGTGATTTTACAAATTATGGACCCAACTTGTCCGGAGGCGTCGTTTGTCCTTTAAAAGATATAACATCAACAATGCATCACTATCTGTCATGAAGATATGATAATTTGGAGAGAATACAATTCAATTCAGTGCTTGCAAATAAACATCGCTAAGTCTAACTGGAAAAGCTCATTAATTAGTCATTCCTTAATTGGCCCTAAATGCCATTAGCACACAGTGTGTGATTGCCCTGCCTTGATTATTAACTGTGATCTGCTTAAGCTTTTGCACACACGCAATTTGTGTCTTTGTGCCCGCTCATGCCAATGCACAGGCTGGCTCAGCTTTAATCAGTGGGGCTTGGCATTGGTTGTGGATAGGTGTTTCGGGGGGTTGGTGGCTCGAAGTGAGGCGGTGTGGGTGCGGGGGCTCAAGCCTCCCACTGCTACTGATGAAGACGAATGAGCTAACAAGACATGACGGAATTGCTTTTGGAAAAGGGAGGGTGGGGGACCCAATGCGGTGGCGTGATGTTGTGTTGAGGGCAGCTGAAGGGGGCAAGTTGATTTATCACTCCAGTGGCAGATAACCGTCTGCTCCCTCCCTTTCACCAAAAACCCAACCCGACTTATTCCCTGTGACCCTTTGCTCTTTAATTAAAACCCCCAGCTTTCCACGACATCCCATCCATGTCCTTATTACGAGAGTCACATCACGTGTCATATAGATATGAACGACAAGAGAACATTATACATGATGGGAGAGGGGTTGGTCAGTGAAATGCCAAAATGTCACAACCATGTTGATTTTACATTGGATTACAAATTTACGGTCAAGAGAGTTGGGAGGAAATACAGAGATGGAAGAGAGTAATGAAGCTGGAAAGCTGAAGGTCAAAAGAAGAACGGTAGAAAAAGTGATGAAATGGAGCAGAGGAGGAAAACGGACTGATTAAGGTATGTACATAATGTGAGAGGGGTATCAGGGATGACAAATTGGCAAACAGTGCAATCCTCGGAGAGGAGGAGGGGAAAAGACATTAAATGGAATAGGAGTCCAGGGAGTGAGATGGGGCCTTCTGATGAATTCATAAAAGACCAGCAGAAGGGTGGTGGAAAATAATTTCGCTAATATATTTAGAAGAAAACGGTGCACTAGCAGACAAAAAAAAACACTGCTTCACTAATTTGTCAATTACAACACACATTGGTTTGTAGATGGGCTTGTTAGCTTTGAAATAAATGGGGGATCGGTTATACAAGAGTTTCCAGATAACACATTTCTTTAGTGAGGCTTGACAGGGAAGAAGCGTTGGAGGGAGGAGAAAAGTTCACCCCTCACCATTCATCATTGCGGTGTCATTCGCTCTCTGAAATATCAGCCTATTAAAACATTCATTGAGCTGATTAAACTGCAATAAAACCTGGCAACATTTGCAGCGACACTCTCAATGATTTATGAGGAGAAATGCTTGGTATGCGTTTTCTCAACGTCGATAAACATAAAAATGGCCACCACCCGACAGTTGACACCAAGAAACTCAAGTTTGATCAGTAACATACAATATTTTCTTCATAGCAATAATACTCATCAAGTAACAATAAAATATGGCAAGGTATTGTTATTTTTACTGTGGTCTCAAACCACATGTCGTAAGTGCAACATGGTCTCCAATTGTCCAACTCAGATTCGCAACTAACAACATCATCCGCAAGGGGAGATCTTGCAGTTTACACTGTGTCGTCATAGTTCTTGCCATTCCAGGGGGATACTTGCTGAAGAAGGAAAGGCTTTAAATTTCAGAGGAGTACAACAACTAAATTCCACTACAATACAGATGCTCCCCACCTTACGAACGAGATACGTTCTGAGCGGTCGTTCGTAAGCTGAATTTGATCGTAAGTTGCTTCAGTGGTATATTTTATGTGGAATGTATGTTTAAGTCAAACACAGACGCTCTAACTATGATTTCTGAAACTTAACATGTATGCTTACCTGTGTCATTTCAAAACACTTTATGCCATTTCAAAATGGCATATAACACATTGAATAAAACATACCCCAATGGAGATGTCAGTGAGAACCGTGTGCGATTATGTAACAAGACCTGTCTGTTTCACTTCGTGATCTTGACAGGTTTAGTAGGATTCAGATAACTGGAGCAGAAAGAAGGTCAGATTGTACCAAAATCCAGTTCACATTTCACTGCATTAGCAGAGCCGGAAAAAATCTGTGGAGAAATTGTGTTGTATTGATCTCTATGGTTTATTACAGGCTGTGCAAGTGTTAACACTGTCCAGCAAGACTGGGGGGGTGATTATCTGGAAATGGCCTTATTGATCGCTTCGGGGCTGTGCCTCAGGAGAGGTCTGCTTTTCTCAACGTGCCTCGCTTTGGATGGATGTGACACACACATATGCACACCCATTTGCACATGTACAGACAAGTGAAATCCCAAACTAAGCTGTGTTTTTTGTCCGTAGGGACTTAGGTGATGCAGATATTATTCTACTGAAGGGAAAAGAAATTACAACTTCCATGGAGGGTATGAGTTGAAAATGTACCATTATGGTTTTTTTATAAATGGTTTTTAACTATATTGGTTCATAATATACAGTACCTGCTTTTTAAGGACAAAGCTGCACTTTTTATTCTGAAATTTAGACTAAAGTTGTAGACGCCAAGGGAAATTGCTTGATAAATTTGTTTTAATCATCGGGATGTACCCATATGGAAGGTTATTGAAGTATAAATCCCCCAAAGAAAAAAAATCTTATCCTGTGACTGTGAAGTGTCCTTGAGAGTTTTGAAAGGCGGCTCGAAAGCATTATTATTATTATTATTATTATTATTATTATTATTATTATTATTATTATTATTATTATTATTATTATTATGCTCACCCGCACAAAAAATCCCATGACTGTAAAGTGTCCTTGAGAGTTTTGAAAGGCGCTTAGAAATTAAATGTATTATTATTATTATTATTATTATTATTATTATTATAGTAGTAGTAGTAGTAGTAGTAGTAGTAGTAGTAGTAGTAGTAGTAGTAGTATTATAAATACTTTGTTAGTATATCCAAATACATTGGTACTGCATGACTAAAATGTGTCCCAAATTTGTGTCTGAAATTGCATGATCCTTGCTAAAAAAACTAATCTGTACCGAAATGCCAAAATCATGTCCAAAATGTTATGTATGATTGTATGTATGTATGATTAAATATTTTTGTAGTTTCACTGTCATTACGGCCCTCCAGGGAAGACGTCCCTCCTTAATGAGTATGACAGCCCTGATTTAGGTGGTTTTGTTACTCGATCCCACTGTTGACTACCTTCCTTGTTTTCTATCACTGCAATCTGTTTCGCATAAAAAGGCTGCAAAAGCAATCAATCATCAATCAATCTCAGAAGGAAAAAGTAATTACTTGTAAATGTTTAATACAGCATCTAATAAGCAGAAGATTTAAACTGGAGACGTCTCCAATTCGCGAGCACACGTGTTGTTTTTGCTGCACCCAAGTGGCCAAAATGTATGTAGTTTTTTTTTGTAGTCATGTTTTTATGATTACACTGTTTAGAATGCGGATAGGTAAAAATATATCCTCCCCTGCTTTCTTTTGGGAATTTCAAAGAATATAAATATATTTTTAGACATTTTGGGGGCATCAATTTGTTATTTAACCCTCATATCATGTTGAAAAAAATCACTTTGATTATGTTGTGGGTCATTTTTACCTGTATGTAAAAAATCCACATAAAACAGTGAAATAATAGGTGACAGCAACAACTGTTTCCGAGATGTTACACAAACACACTTGAAAAGAGAGACAACATATTTTCTATCCCATTGGGATATTTTCAAACTGTTTTAAAGAAAGGAAAAGAAAAGGATATCCAGTGCTTTAGTCAACACAAAAATGGAAACGGGTCAAATTGACCCCTTAACATAATATGAGGATTAATTCACCTGTCAACATTATTTTCAATGTAATGTTTTATGTTCAATTATTACTTCTTATCATGGGACATGTAAACCATGCTATAAATACAGCAGTCATTAATTGTTTTTAGTGAAAATTATTTTAAATGATTGATACATTTATAAGAACAGGAATACATAAAATGCTTATATAAAAACACTACAAACTACCATTTTTTTTAAATTCACTTTGCCACACCATGCAACTCAGATATCAATAAGTAGAAAACACAAAATGCTTTTGTCCAGTTGGCAAAAATTGATTAACTTCATAAATTAAGTGAAATATTGAACATTTTTCTGTTTCACTTGTGCACAATGAAATTGAGGTATTTCAAGTTCAAGCCAACTTTATCGATCAATGTGTGTCACCATTTGCGACACACTGTGGACTCATGAGATTTGACGATGAACTGTTCAAAATAACTCCTGTAGTTGATACTGTATATGTGAATACAAAAATAACCCTCGGGTATCCCCTCGGATTCGCCGTTGTAAAAATACACATGTCCGGAATGACGGGCTTGAAATGTGTGTTTCAAAATGCGTTGGCAATTATGTCTGACACACCATATGTCAAGTTGCACAACATTCGCAAATGCTGTCCCTATCTGAGGTCAGTGTGAGAAGTTCCTTGCGCAGAAGGGCTGCAGGGATTTTCACTGTGAAGGACTATCTTTCTCGGCCTGGACAATGGCAGAAACTGTTTCGGTTGACCCTACTAAGATGGGGAAGGGTCGGGCCATTGCGGTTTTGACCTCGGGCGGTGATGCCCAGGGTAAGTACTGAGTTTTCGAGGTGTGTGTGTGTGTGTGTGTGTGTGCGTGTGTGTGTGTGTGTGTGTGTGTGTGTGTGTGTGTGTGTGTGTGTGTGTGTGTGTGTGTGTGTGTGTGTGTGTGTGTGTGTGTGTGTGTATGTGTGTGTGAAGTCAGAGGTTCCGACGAAAGTACAGCTTTTTGGATAAATTGTCAAATAATAATAATAATAATAATGATAATGACAATGGTAATAATAATACATTTCATTTTAAAGCACCTTTCAAAACTCTCAAGGTGTCAACATACAGGCAGATATTTACATTTTGAATGTGTTTTAAACATACTATCTGAACGGAATCTGCATGAAATAATTTAAACAAATGATATACTGTCCATGGAAATTTATCTTGTTTTTTTTTTTGTTTGTTTGTTTTAGCAAGACATCGGAACTATTTGGAATAATTGTCTATTTCAGAAAGTGAGGCCTATTTTCTACTGACATTTCACTGGATTTCACCTCTGACCTTCTTCTAGCTGCAGTCTACAATGCTGCAATGTCCCCCACACGATTTTTCCAGCCTCAATGAATTCTTACAAGACATTCTCAATTGGAAATCTCTGCAGTGATTCAATTATCATCCCCTAAAATATCTTCTATCTGTCTGCGGATAGGGATGAACAAAGTTTTAAAAATTTATTAAATCACTTTTTTTCCTCTCAATTTTGCAATTTTGATTTAAAATATTTTATTAGGGTAGAATTACAATTAGAATTTTACATTGTGATGTTGATTTGTCGGTGAATTGTTCATCTGCAGAACTTCTTTTGCTCATCTCCCTGTGACACAGGATCTATTTTCCTCGCTAATTATAGAATCATGAGCTCTCTGCCACGTGTTATTAAATCTGTGAAGTAAACTAATGAGCAATGCCAGTCTTCTCTGCTCTTGCTTGTAACGTAAGACAAGATAACCTTGGCAACGTCAGCGTATCAGCACCTTGCCCTTTAAGTGTGTCCTGAATAATGAGGGTGCAGCAATAGCCTTTGCTCTCGTCATTTTATTCTGTTTCATTATGTTTTAAAAATGAAGCGGCGTTCTTGCGGTATGAGGTGGTTAATCTTCATTTCAATGCGGGTGCAGTAGTTGGTAATATATAACAATATTGTGTTTGTATCTTTTATGTCGAGCAAGATTGAAGGAAAAACGGAACACTCATTGTGTAACTTTTAATGATTTGTTTGTTTCGATAAGCGTTTCCACAATGAAGGCGTAATGCTAACCAGTCAAGGCAGCAACTGAAAACGAAACGAAAAACACTGGCATTATAAAGAAACAAAGAAAAATGTAATACTGTATGTGTACTTTTTAAAAACACTTTTTATTTCTTAACTTTAAAACTTTATTTTATTTAACCTAAAATGTGTCAGATAATTTTGCCTGTCCATGTACATTTTGTGTACAAAATGACATGCTTATTTTCCTGAAAGTTTTTTTTTAGAATCCAGCTTCTTTCATCTTAGGCAACTGGTTAAAATAATGTCCTTACTCATCGGCACCTTGAAGCAGTAATTCATGCCTTTGTCACATCTCGGCTTGTGTTAGTGTAATACGCTTTACTTTGGTGTCAGCCAGTCCTCCATGAATCGTCATCAGCTGGTCCAAAATGCTGCTGCTCTGCTCTTGACTGGTATTCATAAGAGGGAGCATATAACTCCTACTCTGGTATCCCATCACTGGCTCCCTATACATTTTAGAGTTATTTTCAAGATCTTATTATTTGTCTTCAAATCTTTAAATGGCCTCACTCCTTCTTACCTCACTTGTACTCTGGCATTCGACTCAGCATGATTCCGGCGTGATCTTGGTTTCACTCCTTGGTGCTTTCTACTATCTTTGTGGCTGCTTTATTTCCCGTAAATGATAGTTGGCCATGTTAAGTATTGTATTGTATTGTATTGTATGGTATGGTATGGTATGGTATGGTATGGTATGGTATGGTATGGTGTTGTGTTGTATTGTATTGTATTGTATTGCATTGTAACATGACTGCACACTGTCGTCTAGGCATGAATGCAGCTGTGAGGGCCACAGTTCGAATGGGAATATACACAGGAGCCAAAGTCTTTTTTGTCCATGAGGTAAATTGTACTCGTGTTGTTGTATGTTTTTGAATATTGCTAACATTTATGTAAATAAAATGAGACGGTGACCAAAAGAGTAAAGACAACTTCACTTTGGCAAGTGCGTTGGACACTAGAAGTGCTCTATTCGTAAAAATGAAGGCAATGGCTTGGTGTTGACTAGCAAGGATATTTTACCAAGAATGGCACCCTTAAACCCCAGCAAGTCAAAGGTGACAAAGTGCTATATTTTTCCTATCTGTGTATTGACAGGGCTATCAGGGCCTGGTAGATGGGGGAGACAACATCCGCCCCGCTACGTGGGAAAGTGTGTCCATGATGTTGCAGCTGGTGAGAAGGAAACAAAAAGGCAAATTTCAAGACCCTGTGAAGTGATTTTATTGGTTTGTTTCTAAATACGTACATTAAACGTGTTGGAGGATACGTGCTGAAAATATGACCAGACACAGAACAATTTAACAATGAATTTTCAGAATGCTCTATAGCATTTATTTTTCATCATTTCAGTTTTCCATATTTTTTGGGGGAGAGACAAGGCTAAAAACAAACCCAAGAATGTGCTTGGACTTCTGGCATGAGTCAGCCCTACCCCACGAAGTATAGCATACAAGGCCCCAACCTTTTCTGCTCATATGGATTGGTGGATCAGCACTTGACACTGTTCAATTTACCACTGCCTCATTTCACGGACCGCTCTTACGTCCACACAATAGACATTTCAGGAAAGGTTAACTGTTTTTTATATTTGCTAGTCCGCAAGCTAGCTAGCTGGCTAGCTTTGGAGCAGACTGACGTTAAGACTGTATGATGTTACAGTTTTGGTTGGTGTCTATCAGTGTATGGGTCCACATACTACTGAGACTTCAGGGAATGTTAAAATGACTGTTTAGTAGACAACCACACGTATAACCATTTAGGAACATACTGGTCAAAGGAATACATTTATTTGAAAGTACAGCCGTGTGTTTTCAGCGCCTAAAAGCTGAGTAAAAGTCTCTTAAGATGTTATTCATTCAAATTTATCTGGCTTCTTAACACTCTTCTCAGTGGTTTTATTCTCACTTTACCGGGACTTCAAATATAAAACTAAGCTAACCACTATTTTTAACCCAAGACCTTCAGGTCACACTCTAACCTCCTGATAAGTAATTCTAGCAAAGCTTTGGCCTCGGCAATGTAATTCTGTATGCCAGTGAGGTGGACATTTAAATGCCAGGGTTCATTAAACAGCCGGAGTCAGTTGTGGACTTTCGAATGACCCCTTCTGCCTCTGCACTTCCTTGATCCTGTTGTAAACCACATTTACACATTTCTCAGGGGGGAACTGTGATTGGGAGTGCCCGGTGTCAGGACTTTCGCACCAGGGAGGGTCGCACCAAGGCGGCCTATAACCTGGTCAAGTTGGGCATCACCAACCTGTGTGTCATTGGAGGTGATGGCAGTCTCACAGGTGCCAACCAGTTCAGAACTGAGTGGAGTGGGCTTTTGGCAGATTTAATCAAAGCCGGTGAGGGATAATTACTTCAAAGAGATATGCTCAAAAATGTATGTGTACTGGCGATTGAAAATATCTGAAACGACAATCACTTTAACTTGTGCTCAGGTAAGATCACAACAAATGAAGCAAAGGAATCTTCCCACCTGAACATTGTTGGCATGGTGGGCTCCATTGACAATGACTTCTGCGGCACGGACATGACCATAGGCACAGACTCTGCCCTGCATCGCATCATGGAGATAGTGGATGCCATTGCCACCACAGCACAGAGGTAGACAAATACATCCATAAATATGCCATACCACATTTCCTTTCCCGATTTCTTACAACAGAAATTCCAAACTTAATGTTTTTCCCTTCATTGTGCCCCAAACAATCCACCATATGAACCAAAAATATCCAGTGCGGTTCTTTGTTCAATGTGTGAAGAAACAGTTGTGGCAACTTGTTGCTGCTCGACCATGGCAACATGCCTCTCAACAATGCATTGAGCATCTGACAGTTCCTGGCCAAGAACAACATTGCAGTGCTAGGGCAACCTCCCTACTCACCCGAATTGCCTCTGTGTGATTTTTTTTCCTCTTTCAAAACAGAATGTTCATGTTTTAAAGCAGTGGACAACATCTGCAATGCTTTGATGAATCCTTCCAGGAGTGCATTAAGTTATGACAGAGAAAGTTGGGGGATGTGTTGTACTTCAGGTATATTGTTTCAGAGGGGAAAACTTGGAGTTTGTAATTGGGTCACAATGATCCTGGAATATTTCTGACATTCCATATATGACATGTGGCATGACGAGAGATTTTTATGGTAATTGTGTTCTTATGCAGTCACCAAAGGACGTTTATTCTGGAGGTGATGGGCAGGCATTGTGGGTGAGTTAAGCCTCTATAATATGAACGGATGTGGTCATGATGTTTAGCTGACTACTGTATAAAAACAAAATCCAAATTATTATACTGGACGTCTAATCTATTTTTGAATGGCCGTCTTTGTGTTTTTATAAACAAGACCCAACCTCTTGATGTTTGACACACAGATACTTGGCTTTGGTGACCGCTCTGGCATGTGCTGCTGACTGGGTGTTCATTCCAGAAATGCCCCCAGAACAGGACTGGGAAGAGCATCTGTGCAGACGACTGACTCAGGTAAATTGGATTTAGCCCTGCATAAATGACCAATTCATAAAAAATATTGCTTATGAAGTCTATTATTTTCTGTTCCTCTTAGCAAAGACATCTTGGCAACCGTTTGCATATTATAATTGTCGCAGAAGGAGCAATAGACCTTAGTGGCCAACCCATCAGCTGTGATTATATCAAGCAGGTCAGTAATATCATTTAATTTACCAGATATTTAAAAACAAAGTTGAAAGATATAACTGCTTATGAATCAAAAACATTTCTTTTCAGTTGGTGTCAAAAAGGCTTGGCTTCGACACCCGTACCACCGTCTTGGGACATGTACAGAGAGGCGGAACGCCGTCTGCCTTTGACAGAATCCTGGTATTTATCCATGACCTAAAATACAATATTTCCAAAACAATACTTGATTTACAAATGATTGCTAGTTGGACTCTAAATCTGCTATGTGATCAATCAGGCCAGCAGGATGGGTATGCAGGCAGTGATGGCACTGTTAGAGGCCACACCCGAAACTCCTGCGAGTGTGGTCAGCTTGTCTGGAAACATGGCCGTCAGATTGCCTCTGATGGAGTGTGTGCAACTGGTACGTCACCCACAGCACACAAACCTTTTATACAAAAAAGCAACATCGGTCTCGCATAAATATGAAACCCATAGGTGCATAACATCAGTATGTATTCTCACATTCTTAGACAAAAGATGTCACCAAAGCAATGGCTGAAAAAAGGTTTGAAGATGCAGTGAAGCTTCGAGGAACGTCAGTCATCCGCTTTTATGAAAAAATACTTTTATGAAATGCTTTTATGAAAAAATACTGAATGTGCATTTATTCAGTTATTCATGACTAAACGTGTGTGTAACCGTTTGAGAATAGGAGCTTCGAGAATAACTGGAACACCTATAAAATGCTGTCGCACATTCATCCTCCAGATACAAAGGCAAGACGCGTGTCACAATTTTTACATGACCAACTTCATCCTGCGTGTCTGACAAATGTTTCTGTGAATTTGCACCAACCAGAGCAATATCAACATAGCGATACTAAATGTGGGAGCACCATGTGCTGGAATGAACTCTGCAGTCCGTTCAGTTGTTAGAACCGGGCTCCTCCAAGGTCACCAAATGCTGGCAGTGCACGATGGATTTGAAGGTTTCGCCTACGGACAGGTAATTTCATGTGACACCTCGAGTCTGACGAATACGTACATTGGCTACGTATGACTGGCTAGAAATTAGCCAATCGTAGTTTGCGAAAAAAATGCTCTGATCACAAGCTGCGAGTGACAAGAGCATACTGGCCAGAGCTAGCACACTATATCGGTAACGATCTACATAAGCAAATATATTGTTTATGTTGATATAATATTGGTTTTGTCAACCCACAATGGCTGACGGAGGAGAAGACGTTGATTTGGTTGCAGATTTACTGTTAAAGACATTTTCAAGACAGACTTTTCAAGAAAAAAATGGGTGTCATTAAGAAAGGTCGCACAGTTATCTCCTGTCTAATGTTACCCTCTAGTGCAGGGGTGTCAAAGTCATTTTTTGCCGCGGGCCACATTGTAGTTATGGTTTCCTCTCGAGGGCCGTTATGAATTTGGGGAAACCATTAGAATGTTTAAATCCCTTCAAATATTACATATAGAGCACACAGCAAATTAATAAATAACTGGTTTTCAAATCTGAAGTCAAGAATAATGACTTTTATTGTGGTTGACATCCAAAAAATATGACATTTTGGCTCAGATTTTAGCAATCATCATGGAATTTAACAAGTTTGATTTGCTTTCGCGGGCCGAAAAAAATGATGTGGCGGGCCAGATTTGGCCCGCGGGCCTTGACTTTGACACCTGTGCTCTAGTGGGCTTGTCGTAAATCAAACCACATTTTTGTCAGTCTGTGGATTGATTCAGACATAGCACTACTGAAGGCCTACCTATGAAACCCACGGTTCGCCACTGAGTATATATTTTATGAGAGAATTTGAACTAATGTGCTTTCCGCTCACAGATTGAGCCTATTGGCTGGACTGGAGTGGCTGGGTGGATTGGAAAGGGTGGCTCGCTCCTCGGTACCAAGAGGTGAGACAAAAAGACCAATTGTCATGTTTCTAAAACTGCACTTACACGGGATGTGTTGATTGCCCAACCGTGATTCTTTCCTATTTCTTTTTATGAAGAACTCTGCCGCGCAAACTATTGGAGCAGATAAGTCTGAACATCACAAAGTTCAACATTCATGCTATTATCCTCATTGGAGGCTTTGAGGTGGGTAGTACTGCAGTATTGTTATTTGACTAATGTTGACCTCTGGACCATTGTATATAATGACTCATAAGCTAGAACAAACGTGTGTGCCAAAAAAAAAAGAAGAAATTTCATTGTAATATTGTCTTTTTTGCTCTCAAAATAGGCATTTGTTGGCGGTCTGGAGATGTTGGAGGCCAGACAGAACTATGAAGAATTCTGTATCCCTTTTGTCATCATTCCTGCTACCGTCTCCAACAATGTTCCTGGTTCTGCCTTCAGTATCGGCTCGGATACAGCTCTTAACACCATCACTTCGGTATACTTCTTTCCACGGAAAATTCTAAATTGGAGCAAAAATGAAACCATGTCTAATTTCTCCTTCTAGTCATGTGATTTGATTAAGCAATCTGCAGCCGGTACCAAGCGAAGAGTGTTCATTGTTGAGACGATGGGAGGATACTGTGGATACCTGGCAACTATGGCCGGCTTAGCGTCAGGAGCTGATAATGCCTACATCTTTGAGGAGCCTTTTAACATTAAGGACTTGAAGGTCTGAGCGCACTATACAGATGCACACACGTGTGTGTGTGTGTGTGTGCGTGTGTATCATGTCATATATAAATCTCCCCCCCCCCCCCCCACTTGAAAAAAAAACAGAATACACCTTCGTTTAGAAAGAATTGTGCCATGTTTCCATTTGTTAAGCTCTAGGTCAGGGGTCTCAAACTCGCGGCCCGCGGGCCAAATGTGGCCCCCGAAAGAATATTTTGCGGCCCGCCTTGATGTGAAAGATTAATATTAGTGCGGCCCGCATGATTGCTATGAATGAAACTTGTATGTGGAGCTGAACAAGTAGGCAAGATAAGCAATGTTTAGGACCGTTAATGTTCAATATTTTCTTTATGTTAAGAAAGTTAAAGGTTAAAGAACTGTGAATACAGACATTTGAAATTTTATTAAAATAATTAGTTTTCCTGTGGTTTTTTTCAGTCGTCTGTAACTGCCTTATGATCATTAAATTATTTTATTTATTTATTACTGGTTCATTTATTTTTTATTCATTTTTCTATTTATTCGTTTAATTCATTTTTTGTGCGTTAAAAATAAGGATTTTGAGAAATTTGGAATGTTTTATCTGTGATTTTCTTGTGGAAAAAACGATGCCTCACCCAGACTGCCTCCAGCGGCTCCCGGGTAAATTGAGTTTGAGACCCCTGCTCTAGGTAATACTGTATATAGCAGCATGCCATGCACTGTTATATCTATAAAATGTAATCACAAAAAAAGGGAATAATTTGCTCATGTTGCTATCCTACACTCATTTTTTGTCACGGGCCACTTCAGCAATACGGCTTTCCTCGGAGGGCCTGTGCAAAATGTCATCATTATTTATTGACAATTTGACATTTTAATCCAGATTTCAGCATGAATCATGATAGTTGACACACATGATTTGCTCCCGCAGGCCACATAAAATGACACGAGGGCCGGATTTGGCCCCCGAGGCCTTCACTTTGACACGTGTTCCATGCCTTTATTCATCTGCTTTACTCATCTGCATATATTGACACATTTTGGTCAGGATTTCATAAAAATCTAACAAAATAAAGCCATTGTGACCAAAACAAAAAAATGGTCTTATTGAATGAGTCTTGTAAATTACAAGTCTTTTTTTTCTCAATATGCTTTTATAGATGAATGTGGAGCATCTGACGGAAAAGATGAAGACAACCGTGAAGAGAGGACTTGTTCTGAGGTTTGAATCACATCCCAGCAAATTTACTTTCAAGGGTTTTATTGCGTCTTTCCCCCCACCCCCAGAAATGAGAAATGCAATGAAAACTATACTACGGATGTTCTCTTCAATGTATACTCTGAAGAAGGAAAGGGGATATTTGACTGTCGGAAGAATGTCCTTGGACATATGCAGCAGGTAGGGCATCCTCAGAAGAGTTCAATGTGAATTCACTTTCTATTCCATGAATAGAGCAAAAACAAGACTTTCTGTTTAGGGTGGAACCCCCAGTCCTTTTGATAGGAATTTTGCCACCAAGATGGGGATAAAGGCTATCTTATGGTTGACGGACAAAATGAAGGAATGCTATCGACATGGTGGGGACTGAGAGAAAATGAAAGATTTTGGAGCTTGAGATGTTATCCCTGTGCTAATATGTATTTTAAACTTCAAATCTCCAGGTCGTATCTTCGCCAATTCTAATGATTCCGCTTGTGTGCTGGGCATGAAGAAGAGATCTTTGATTTTCCAGCCTTTGACAGACCTTAAAGAGCAAGTCGACTTTGAGTGAGACAGTTTATTGTTTCAGTCAAAATATTGTGCATGGATTTTCATTTGTGTGGGGAAACAAGGTGAACTACAATATGTGAAATGATTTATGTTGTATCTGCATGTCCTTGCGTGACTGGCAATTACTGTACATGTGGTTCCACGCTGTCCAGGTGTTATTGCCAGTATTTACAGCAATGTATTTTTGTGATTATTCATTTGGCACTTTGGTTATTCTGCAGACATCGAATTCCAAAAGAACAATGGTGGATGAGGCTGAGGCCTGTCTTAAAAATCTTGGCCAAATATGATGCCCGCCTGGACACTTCCAACATGGCTGAAATGGAGCATGTCATCAAGAAGAGAGGCCAAGTTGCCCAATAGTTTTGGAATTTAGTGATTCTTGTAATCAGCACTCCACGTGATTCATGTGTTGGCTGTGGCACTTAGAAGATGATGCTTAAAGAAGGCTTCTAATGAAATGAAAATAAAGAGAGTAATAAACAATTGTAAATACTATATTTTTTTATTGAATGCAGACATCCAAGACAACGGGACCAAAAAGCTACTTGCTGTCTGACCCTGTGTTTGTATTAACTTTAAGTCGAAACGATTTACGGACGGACAGACAGACAAAAAATACAGAATAAATACCTCACAATCGTTAAGCATACATGCTCGTGCAGGCAACCTCAGATGGATATGAAAAAATGCTCAATCACAGACGATGACGATGATAACGACGAATCACAGACGATGACAATGATAACGACGACGATGATGATGATGATGATGATGATGATGATGATGATGATGATGATGATGATGATGATGATGATACAACATTTAGGGATGATGCGCTGTGAAAGTAAAATGTCTGCTAAAAGTTTGCAAACATTCATTTCGACGCGAGTGTGCAACACATGAGCTGCATGCCCTCTAACGTCCTCTGGAGGGCGCCATAAAAAAACCTACCCTTCACCATTCCTTCAACCGGAAGCAGTTACACCGTCATACTCCCAAAATGGCGATCAATCTCGCCGACCTGTCACTTCTTTAACTTGATGGACTAAAAAGCCAATTAGACCAAGCAAGTATACTTTCGTTTCTAATTGTTACGGATTGGATTCAATATCATTGTATAGATACACACGAATCGAATTGAATACACAGTGGTAGGATTTTTTTGGCGCAGTTGCTCACGCTCGTATCGAGTCCAGCTAAGATTTTGACGTGACAAGTTTTTTTCAAATGTGCTGGGGAAATGTTTTTGTGGCTCCCCTCTTTATCAGTCATGTCACAAATTCCACGACGGATTATAAACGACAGTATGTTTTTAATGTATTTTTTTGTTTCTTTTAATACCTAATTCACTGCCATTTACAATATACATATACAATACTGCCATATACAATAAATTATATAATAAGCAACAAACTAGTAGGGCTGGCAGGCATTGAGTTAATGCCCCTTCCTTCATGATTGACCGTTAGCTAATGATGGATGCAATGGGCAACCCTTGATTATACCTTCTGTATTTGACAGAAAAGGGCTCTACCGTCGTGTACTTGTCTTTTTAGCATCTGTTAAAAGCATTATCTGACAATAAATGGTCTTCTCGCCACTACTGTAGTCCTGTAAGTGACAAACAAAGAACAACAGACCAGCAAAAGTTCCCACTGAATTTTTCAACCTGTAATTGAGTTTACAGTGCAGTTTTTAGTTCATCCTGAAATTTCACCCAAAAGCTGAATCTCCCTACCTTTTTTGTGAGTAGTTATAATAACGATGTACGCAATTGCATTTGTGGGCTAAATGTCACACGCAGGTTTGGGTGTTTCCAGTTTAGTCGAGATTGTTAAATCATGCTACTGAACTGTCTCTTTTCTTTTTCGTCACCTAGGCAAAGAATCACTCGTCCCACTTAGAAGTTCTGGATCCTTGAGTGGTATTCAGCACCAGGACTCTTGTCATTGTCTGTGTCTTGGATGCATTGGCTTTCTAATCTGCATGTTTTTCAACGCGAAAGAATTTGGTGGTTTTCTTGGATTGTTTTGTTATTATCATATTGAGGATTATTTTTAATATAATCCATTCCACATATGGAATGAAATGAGTTAAGTAAAAAATCTTGCAAAAGATGACTGCAATATATTTCCTTTTGTACTTTACAGCAGGTTTCATATTTTGTGTCTGGCGAACGTTGTCCTTGACATGACTTGTTCTAGGTGTATGTCTCTGGAACATTAAATGATGTGGAGCACGTTTTAGTGTTACAGTAAAGTCTCGTTATATCGATATCGGATATATCGATAGTCCCGGTTATATCGATACTATTTCTATGCACGCACGGAGAAAATTACATGCAAACAGGGTCGGATATATCGATAGTCCCGGTTATATCGATATTTTTTCGGACTCCCTTGAATATCGATATAACGAGACTTTACTGTATTTAACTACTAAACGTGAGCGTGCAGCCAGAGCACGCTGTGTTCTTGCCTCTTTTTCAGTCTCTCTCCGCTAACTAGCCAATCGGGCTAGTGACTAGCCAATCGGGCTAGTGACTAGCCAATCGGGCTAGTGACTAGCCGATCGGGCTAGTGACTAGCCAATCGGGCTAGTGACTAGCCAATCGGGCTAGTGACTAGCCAATCGGGCTAGTGACTAGCCAATCATAGTTCACAAACTATGATTGACATGTCACTAGCCAATTATAGTTTGGGAAAACTGACGTTGACCAACACCTGCAAGAAGGCGTTGGAACGCCTTTCTGAGTTGCCAACTCGAAATCTGATTGGTTAAAGCAACAGTTTGATAGATGCATTTGATGCGGTAGGGCCCGCAGAACTGATTGTGAAGACGTCCCACAAGTCTCTGATTAAGATATTTTAGGCCAGCAGAGAAGGCTGCTTTGCAGGCCTTGACGGTCTACCCCTGTCTAAATTTGTCACACCAGGAACCGGTTCCGTCAATCAAGTGAATTGTGACGTCACAGTGAGCCGACTCCCTTTTTCTCAAGAGGGAAATACAGAAAAAAACAGCAAACAGGTTGAGATCAGGCAGAAATGGGATATTCCCATCCGTGGCTTTATTCAAGAGAATTGTTTAATGTTGTCAGCTATGAGAAAGATTCATGTTGAATGCCCTGTGTGTGTGTTTTCTGCCGAATGGCAGCAGACATTTCAGGAATAAAAAACATTTAATCTTAAAAAAATGTTTGGTTCATTTGTTTTGCTCCTTGTAAAGAGAAATGTCCAATGTTACTAACAGACGTGAAATAAAATCATAACGCAACCGAATCTGTTGTTAGTTCAGCCTGTCTCGTGTTATCCTGTTAGCATTTAGCTAGCTTGCAAAATTACGCCCAGTGATTTTTTTTCTCGCCAGTGCGAGGACTATGCCTGTCACAAGTCCATCGAAACGATCTACATTATTGATCATATGAATTCATTTTGTTTCACTTTTGTAATTAGACTTTTTAGCAGCTGCTTATACACAAGTGCTACTTGTATTTATACATGAAATTTATTATTATTTGAAGTAAATAATCGAGTTTGAGAGCACCACCTCTACATTGGGATGTCCCGCCCCCTTCATGGTACATTTTGCGTATTCCTGTTGACAAACAGTGACGCGCGCTCAGTCACCTTGGCGGAGGTAAATGCGCAAAGTATAATAGACTGCGCGGCCTTTGAACGGCCGTGACGTATTTTAACGGAGAGGCTCAGTTATTGATGACGTCACGTCTCAAAGTCTCACTTGATTGGTGGGGGTGCTTCCAAAGTATTACTGACAGACAGTTGAGAAGCGAACACATTGTTTGCCCTTCAAGGCGAACGGATAGTTTTCTCTCCGTGGAAAGATAAACTTTTGGCAGAAAACACCATTTCAGGCCGCAAGAGTAAGTTAAGTATAATTTTGAGTGTATAGGAATATTTCGAAGGTCAATATTTTTCAGCTGTCCCTTAATTTGAAATTACGTGTTGACGGGAAAGGTTCTATTATTGGAACGTTTCAGGAGGTGGCAGCATAACATTTATAGAACAGCCCACATGCTTTCTTGTGCTTGCAATTTTTTTATTGAGATAAGGCACATATTTTACATGATAAAATCCTCACGGAACACCACAAAAGGATGCAAAAAAAAAGTAATGTATCGTAGTTGATGTAGGTACTGGAATTTTGGGGACTAACAAATTTACTTACCATATTTTCCGGTGTGTAAGGCTCACCGGAGTATTAGGCACACGGCCCAATGAATGGTGTATTTTCAAACGTTTTCCATATATAAAGCGCACTGGACTGTAAGGCGCACCTTCAATGAATGAAAAAAAAAATCCAAATATAATATGTATATATAAATATATGCAAGTTTTCCAAATATAAGGCACAGCATATTGTAAAATGCTCTAGTAGGGGCTGAGGTTACGCACTACTACAGGGGGAAATGGAGTCAGTGGGTGCTGACAGTAGTTGCGAGACCTGTTGTGGCTCAATGTTACTTAAAGTGACCTTGAGAGTTTTGAAAGGCACTTATAAATGAAATATATTATTATCCACATATATGGCGCACCGACATATAAGACGCAGGGTCATATTTTGAAGAAAGTGGAGGCTTTTGGGTGCATCATATACACCGGAAAATACGTTACTTCCGTGGCATGAGGCGAGTTTTGTTGAAAATGTGGTCACGCAGGGACAGTTTGAAACAAGCATGTCCAGCTTCGGTCCTCGTGGGCCGTTGCCCTGCGTGTGTTGTCTCTCAACTCCCAACACAACTAATTCAAACTGCAACTCCAACGACCTCTACTCTCCCTATGACTTAAGGTTAAAGAACTGTGAACCTATTGTAAAATCATTACAGGCAAAGATTAAGATGAGATACATACACTTTGTCATTTTCCAACCACATCCATCTGTGGAATGCAGTTTAACAACTCAATAATTCAGCAACGTGAGGTCATGGCACCGAGTAAATATAATCAAATATTGATCAGGCCATGATCTTAAAATTTATGTAAAGAATTAACCTAAAACTATCAGTAGAGAAGGTTGAATTGGGACATTTACAGTGTTAACTGCAATATGAATTACATTGACAATACAGGTCAGTTATGTGAAATCACTGTTAATCCACATGCCTGTCATTGCTGCCCCACTCATCTCTTTGCAACTCTTTATTATGAATTGATCATCTGAAATACTGAAATGAAGCAAGAATCACTTTGCAACTCTAAAGAAATGGGCTGTCAGGGGAGTGTGTCTCAGCAATGTGTGTATTTAGTGCTGACCAAAATGCCATGCATAGCGAATATCATAGCAAGGATAGGAAATACCATAGTGACCGTGCGATAACATGAAAACATTGCCTTGGATCAATTCATGCCATGACATCATTTATATCAAAGCCTTTGTATATTCGACCAGTTAAGGCTTTATTCTGCCTTTTACTTCAAGTCAGATTGGTGTCGTCTCCACTTAACACTGAGGATTGGTCCTTCAGGGAATAGTTGGAAGGAAGGAAGTTTTCTTGACCATAAAAAATGTTGTGTATTGTAATACTTGCTGAACAAGTATTTATCACCCCATCGGGATGAATAAAAACTTCTTTCGACAATGGCTTTATATCTTGATAGACATATGTCACGATTGCCTTACAAAATAATATAGTGCTTTGAAAAAGTGTGAAATGCTCTCACCATTGTTCGCTGGAGTCCAAAAGCTTTAGGAATGGATTTCTGACCATTTCCAGATTGATGTGGTTGTACCAATTTTATTTTGTGGCGTACCGTGCTATTTTATTTTATTTAAAAGACGTGCCTTGGCTCAATAAAGGTTGGGGAACAACTCACAGTTCACTCTATGGATATTCTTATTTTGGCCATAGATGTCGCTATGGAGACGAAGTGCTGCCCCCATTGAGCTGCAGGTAGCGAGTTATAGGCAGACAACATAGCTGTCACATGCTGCACGACCATTTGAAGCCACTCGTTCCAAACGAGGATTAGGTCGTTACATGGGAGTTTCCTTTTAATTCTGATTTTTTTGGAGATAGTTGTCCTTGTGCCTAAAAGTCGTAGTCAGGGTGGACGGTGGTCCTCGTGTTTGGGATTGGCGTGTTACCGGGGAGACGGTCGTTGAGGAAAAAGCCGCACTCTGGTGGAGAGTGGTTGATGTCTAAAGAGCCTCATTCTGAAGTCTAAAACCACTTGGATATTGTTGTACAACCGCGAACTGCATCGGAGGTCGTCTTAATATTCACTCCAAACATGGTAAGTTTTTTTTGGCCTAGCTTCGACCCTTGCTAACGTGCAACAACCTGTTCCTCCTTTTTAATGCGGTGCCCTTATTCGTCACACAAAACTGCCCCGCGGTTCTTGTAGCTTTATACCAACGTTCTTCTCGTGCTATTGGCGTTGTAAGCACGATTGATGTTTCGGTTAATAATTTCAGGACCGTGCGACGCACCATGTTTAACCTTTGAAAAGTGAACAAGTCACGGTCAACTAGTAAACATAAGACAGTTAGCTAGCCACGGCGGCTCCGTGTGGCCCGCCTGTCTTGGTGAACGACAACCTCGTCTTGAAACAAATTGTCGTTTATGGGCTGACTTGATTTTATGAGCAAATTTATTTTGGTGCTACGATGCCAATGGCTTGGTGTTTTCTTTATTAATTTTCGAGTTAGAATCGATGCGTAATGATCAGCGTGTTACAGGCCTACACGTGACTCGCCGTGTTAGCTGTTACTCAAGCTAGGTATGGAGCTAATTGCTCAAAGATCGCAGATCTGAAGGTTACGATGTGACACTGGAAATAAATTAACCCGTGACTATTTGTTTTCTGCACGTGGAAGGTATTTGCTATCGGACATGATCGCATGGGATTAATTGAAACGCCCCAGACAAAATGTTCGGTGACCTTTTTTTGTCAGTTCAACCTCAGCGCCATGTGTTTCGACAAGCTCCACAGCAGCGCTCTACCGCGCTTTAAACAAGCCAATGGTTGAGCACACCGTGGCGGCTTTCTGGTCGGCAGTTTGATATCACGTCGACGAGGATAATATACGAAATGGGAAAACTCTAAACGCGTTGTGTGCGTGACGAATGCACACGTCCGTCGTAAAGTTTGGCTAGATTAAAGGCTTTCGTGTTGAATAGAGCGTTTGATAGGCGGGTTGAACCGGCATGCGGAAACCAATGAGGATCGGGTTTGTGTGTGCGTAGTCGGTGTGCGAACAAAACCGGATTATTGAAGCTCAGGTTAATGAGCCATTTCCCTTGCGTTACCAGTCGTCGTGTAACTTATGTTAAACGGCAAACTGGGAACGTGGATGTTACTTGGCTGATCGGAGTTGCATGTAAAACTGATTGACTGGTATGTAGAATCACGTCAATATGAAATGTGGAGGTGCTCAACTCCGTGTTTTGTGATTCATATATTCAGGATACGAGTGCAACTAACAATTTATCCAAAAGGCAATTCTTAAGAATCTTTACAAATATTTTTTAAATATTATAAATAGAAAAATTCGACCCTTGCTTTTTAAAACAGAAAAGGGACATTTTTTTTGCACTTTGAATAAAAGGTGCAGATCATATGCAATTTGCTTGTATTTATTTACTGTTTCTGTCACAAAATTTAGAACTGTATATTAATAAATATCTATATTACACTGTGTGCAGAATTATTAGGCAGTTAAGTATTTTTACCAAATCCTCTTGATGCATGATTTATTGACAGTTTAAAGTTTGTCAAACTTCATTTTCACATTACACTGTAGAAAATGGGGATGCCTAAGTCTTTGGAGATAGCTCAATACTTTTTGTTGATCATATATTTGCAAGTTCCGGCATCTTAAAACACACATCATTTATTGGTAAATTGACATCATAAGGGTTAGAGCAGTTGCTTTTGATTTATGAACTATTGCATTCTGATTTGCAAATTTCCCCATTGCGGGACGAATAAAGGTATTCTGATTCTGATTCTGTATTCTGATTCTGATTTGCAGGAAAATATGTGTCTTCACATTATGTTTTCATTTATGCATCACAAATTGCCTTTCTTTTGATAATAATAGGTAACCACCAAGGAAACTGTTCTGAACCCCAATGCCAAAGTGTGGCAGGAGATTCCTGCCCACCAGAATGACATCTCGGAGGGGACAGATAATTCCTCTTGGCTACAGACCTATCCTCACAACACTGACATGACTAATGGTATGAGTTGTCTGGTCTTAATAGTCTCCCAAGTTTAGTCCCGCTATGGATGTGTTATGGTGTTATTTGCACAAAAATAAATTGTATATTTGGCTTTTGTAAAAATGTTGAAATGTCATCTCCCTTTGCTTTCCATCTCAGAGTACCCTGATGTTCTCTCTCTTGGGGGAAAAGGATGCGACTCTGACTTTCCTGAGAACACTGATGCCTGTGTGACCACAAAGGGCAGTATGAATGATAATGACCCATTTGATGCAGGCTATTTAGCCCTCAACCCCCAAAGCGAGTCAACTGTCGAGATCACAAAACAACAACCCATGTCTGAGAGTTTAAGGGAGTCTTTAAAGAAAAAACTGGAGTTCTGCTTTTCAAGGTGGGTTGTGTGACTGTATAACAGGATATTCATGTATTCCTGTCGTCATATTGTCTACAGATCTTATTCAGAAATCTGCTTTTTTTCAGAGAGAACTTATCCATTGACCAATACCTGATATCGGAGATGGACAGTGAGCAGTTTGTTCGGATCTGGGCCATCGCTTGCATGGACGACATCAAAGCCCTCACGAATGACATGGATCTCATTGTGGATGTGCTGAGAGGTACACGTTTTAGATCAAAAGCATGGTGTTGTTTAACTCATTCGCTCAATGTGACGTCAAGCGCATTCTCAAATTAGTTCGAGTTTTGGTTTCTCTTGCGGGGGAGCCGATAAAGTGCTAGAATTGTATAGTTTTTTCAATATTATACATATTTTTTTCAATGTTGCCGATTTGTACCAACTTCAGCTGTTGTTAAAGCGCTATATAAACCAATATGTATGTATTGCATAGTATTTTGGACAGCCGCCCTCATTTCGAGCTCATATAACTCCAGACCCATATAATTAAGGAAGTAACTCGATGAAAGAAGAGAGTCTAAGGTTTTTTTTTACGCTGCATTGAATGTTTATGTAGTCCTAAAACCCAATAGTCTGTGGGTCCTGCAATTTGAGTGACGATGACAAAAACCCTGGCACTGTAGTGGACTCATTTTTGCACGTCGTCTGACAGTGAATGAGTTAAAGGCAACTCTTACTTTCAATCATCAAATATAAACTGAAACTCGTGTCCCTGATTGTTGATCCATTGCTTGACATAGTTTTCTTTTCATATTATTGTCTCAACGACAGAGTTGCCATTTGTTCAAGTGGATGAAGCTGGAGAGAAAGTTCGTCCAAATCACAGTCGCTCCATTATCATTTTGCGAGAGGTGCCAGAGACGACACCGGTAGAGGTAAAGATGAATCCCCCGTTGCAAATAAATGTACATTTATTATCAACATTTCATGCTCCCACACTTGTAATTGAATCATTTTCATCATTTTACCTGCTTGCGTAGGTCAATACTTGTTTCCGGTGGAAAAAAATGTTTATTGAATGCAATTGCTCATTGTTGAGAATACAAGTACAACTGTAAAACATGTTTTGCAACCTTTACAGGAGGTGGAGACTCTTTTTAAAAGTGAACAGTGCCCCAAAATGTTAAGTGCGGAATTTGCACACAACAGCAACTGGTACATAACGTTTCAGTCAGATATGGATGCACTCAAGGTATGCAATTCCTTTTGTTATTTATGAACTTTTTTTTTGGTTTTATTTGATCAACATTATTTTATTTAAAAAAATCCCTTGATGAAAAATGACAATGAAATGCTTATATGTGGAGTAGGGATAATATTTGTTTTCAGTGCAAGAATCTTTTCTGTTTTCAGGCTTATAGATATCTACGGGAGGAAGTGAAAGTATTTCAGGGCAAGCCAATAATGGTAAGCTGAATGTTGATTTGATTAGCAAATAGACCATGTCACTTCTGGCAATGTGTTTTGACAGTTTAGTGGTACTTTGAACGCTAGAATTCCCCCAACCCCCAGTGATGATCAGTATCGCGCTTGGAAGGACCCAGATGCACTGGCACTGATGAGAGTGGAGCATTGCTTTTCTGTATTTCTGTTTTTTTCCTCTTGTTTTTTTCTCTCACATCTTCACCGACCTTTGCCTTCTTATCTTTTCCATTAAAAATAATAATAATAATAATAATAATAATACATTTTATCCCTACTCACTCACCCCCCCCCCCCCCCCAGCTCCCTCCAGTCGGTACAGTGTATTCTGGCCTAATGACCGTGAGATTATGAGATCTGAGGGGACAAAGGCAACCGTTAAGAATGTTATGAATTTCTGATGATTCACACATTTAAAACTCTACTCTCATCATTTCTGCTTTGTCCTTCTAGGCCCGCATCAAGGCAATCAACACATTCTTTAGTAAGCCGGGCTTCAGCAGCGTGGACCCCAGTGTGTACAACCAGCAGGCCACGCCCCATGTTGCATATGGATCCCCTTTGTACATGCAGCAGGTGTACAATACTCAGCAGCAGTACCCAGTTTATCCAGGTCTTACCCAGTCCTGGAATGCTACAATGCCTTACTTTGAAACTCCTCTGGTAAGAGCATTCAGCACATTGTTTTGCTTTTAAATTCACCTTGCGAGGTATAATATCAATGCTGTCATTTGTATTGCTGACCTGGCATCTGAGAACACAACAAAACGAAGCAAAATTAAAGAAAATATCAAAGCAAAACTAAAGAAAATGTCAAATGAAAGTACTCTATTGCAGTTACATCATAGCACAGAGTGAACCAACAGGTTCTGTAATCATCTCCAGTACTCACTCTTTGTTAAACTAATAAATGAACATGTACTGTATTGACAGTTCCAACTGTTGATTTTAATTTTCCTTCACTTTGACTTCTACCACTGTGACATCCAGGCACCTTTCCCTAACAATGGATTCATGACTCCTTACAACAATGTGGGAAACTATAAAGCAAATTCTAGATCTAATCCGCCTTTGTGCAGGAACCGGTACGTAACATTCATCATTTTGCCTCCGACTTGATCTTGGTTTCACTCTCTGGTACTTTCTACTTTCTTCGTGACTGCTTTATTTCCTGTATAATATCTTTCCATGTTAAGGACCTAGTTCCAGCTTCAGATTATGTTAAAGCGCTATATGAATCTATGTATTGCATTTTAAGATGGGTCTGCTTCAGGGGTTCAACAGCTAAAAGATTTGTGGTCAAGGAATGTCAAAAAAGTTGAGGTTAATTATTCAAGAGTGGCGTTTTGTTTCAATCTACTCCCATGGTAAAAACAAGCAAACAAATAAACATAAAAAAATAACAATGTAAACGCATTATGGAGTTCTTTTAAGATGGGGCAGCTACCCCCCCCCCCCCCCCCCCAAAAGAAGATGAATGAAGATGGATTGGATTTAACTTTATTCGTCTGGCAGTGGAGACATTTACATTTAATAGCAGCAAGGTTATGAAAGGAAGAGTAAAGGAAAGAAAGGCGGCCACTCTCGCGGTGCCATCTTAGCATCTCTTTGGGCTGCTGCTCTCATTCCCAGCTGCCAGTTCCATGAACCCTTTGGTATTTTAAGACTACTGATGATCAGAAAAGCCAAAGCAAACCAGACAAAGCATTATTATTATTTGCACATTATTTGGCCAATGCATGAAGACTTTTTGCCTCGTTGTCTGGACATTTTGCAAAAATGCACATCATAAACGAGTTGATTGGTGGCTGACTCGGGGCTTTAAATTTCGGACTGGTTCAACTCCTACTTTTTAACCCCTAAATGTCTAATTTATATCCTGGATGAATGTGTAGCATTTGTATGTGCAGAAAAAGGCCCTTTCTGTGTCCTCAGGAATCATTTAAAGGAACACTATCGGCCCAGAGACACGCTCATAACCACTCCAATGGCTCCCCCAACTCTGATGGATGGTCTGTTGAGACCTTTGACCTCACAGCCCCTTCAGGCGCCAGGGCTCTTAATTCCTAGCGCTTCAGCCAGCCTGCCCTCCCTAAGCCCAAAATTCACTTCCCCGAAGGACACAATGTCCAGTGGGGATCTGAGCGGGGATATACGAACTAGGTTTGTAAAAGTCCTCTTAATTCATGTTGAGATTTTACAACAGCATCATGAGCCGTTTGTTTCCTTACAACCCTGCCTCTCAAACTGGGGAAAGCAATCGACAATTGTGCTTTTATTTCAGGAGAAGTAACAACTACAGGAGCATGAGGAGGAAAAGAGATGATGAACATACCATGGTCAGCACCGTGTACAGTTTATAACGATTACATTTGAAGTGCTTTTATGCATCTAAAATGTGATCTTTTATTGGAATTACTTTTGACAGAAGCCTAGTCCGGTGACAGAAGTCGAGGTGCCGCCTCCACCAAAGTTTGACCTGGCAGCGTCCAATTTCCCTCCATTGCCAGGATGCGTGGCTAGTGTCACAGAAGAGAAGACACCAGAGATGCGTCTGTCTGATGTCGTTCGTGGTCTTAAAGTGACCAACAAGGTAATTACTAACGATCTCTGTGATAACCAACTTTTACCTGCAGACTCATCTCCACTGTATTTTTACCTTCTTCTCAGGTTGTATGCAACAAGGTAAATGAAATGAAACCCTCAAACATCTCAGAGCCTTCAGCTCCAAGTACTGTTACCCCAGATGTGACACATCCTGCAGAGGTGACTGAGAAACCAGCCCGTCTTGTTACGAGGTGAGAATTTACCAGATACTTATTGTTCGACATGAGTTAATTATCACGTACTTAAATGTAATTCCTTGCACTTTAGAATTTCTTCTCCAGTCGAGGATGTGGGTGAGGCCAACATTACTCTTGGAATGGAAAACGTGTCATCTTGCATCAAGCTTGTTAGCCCAACAGAACACGCTTCTTCCACATGTTGCCACACCGTCCTTGAATTACCAACTCCCCCGTTTGACACCTTAGAACAGGTAAAGTGAAGGGTGTGCTTGGAATGTGTCCTTTCATAAACATCTTTTTTTCTTCAGATTTTTGCTTGGAAACGAGTATTTTAAAGAAAATGAGCAGTTTACAGTTAGAAGTGTTGTTTTTAATGTTATTATTACAAATGAAAGAAGCTGTTAAAACATTTTGGTAGCTTCCATGCTTACATAGCTACGGACCTAGGTTTGGCCTTCAAAAATCTATCCAGTTGGTCAAAAATGGCTGGCATTAAGTGAGTTAATCAGCATCCAGGAATTTAAATGCAGATACGGGAATTTATTTTCACCTTTTGTGCCGGTCCCAAGCCTGGATAAATACAGAGGGTTGTGTGAGGAATGTCATCGACGTAAAAGCTTGGCCAAAACAAACAACGCGGATCAAACCTCTAAAGATGGAAGACACTGATTTGCTGTGGCGACCCCCTTGAAGGGAAAAGCCGAAAGGAAAAGAAGAAGAATCTGTTTTGCGACTACCGAATTGTCCCACCCACAGAATTATATTGAGTACTGTATAAGCAGGGATTTTGACAGCCACTGGCACAATTTTGTAACTCCAATGCGCTCGCCCCGCCGCATGTTTATTAAGATTAGCGCATTTTGCTACATGATCTGTGCCACATATGACATACTTCTGTTAAAATAGCTAACGAAACAAATTTAAACAAACATCAATTGAAAGCTGTTCGCTTTCCTTCAAAGGTGTTAACTTTTTTCATCTGCCATCTTGCCTTATCGATATCGAGCCACAATCACCTTGCAGTTCCAAAGTCACGGTCGAGGATATTTCGGGCTGTTCTGTGATCCGCCGGAAACTGCAGAAAGGGCTAATCGAATATTAATTTACCCATGGTGCATTGCAGTATTGACATCGAACATGGCGGATGGCTGCATATGGAGCGTGAGAAAGGGAATACAATTCTAAAAGACATTAAAAACAGGCAGCGAACAATTGAATAAGTCTGCGGCGGGTAATGACAATTCGTTGTAGCAAACTGCTGTCAATGATTCGAATTTAGTGGCAAATGAGAATGATTTCAGAGCTGTTGAGGCACATTGGAAATCTCTTAAAGCAAAGAAATGTGTTTCAGTAGACACGAGTAAGAAATATTATGCTAGGTCCGTTCTCTGTGTCTTCTCTAATACCGTTGAATGTCATAATAGCACAGGATTGATTGTGTAGTAGAGAATTGAAAATGTTTGATTATTTTATATATAAATAATTTGAAGTGAATTAAACATGTTGATTAATTCGAAAAACAGATTTTACTCAAATAATGGCAATTTACAAATATGCTTCAATGAATGTTTTTTGGTTTATTTCAATCAGTTGTGTATATGCAATCTAGTTAAATCAGGCCCCATCAATTTTCGCCCTTTTCAGCCACAAGGCGGCCACCTTTTTTTAATTTCCCAGATGCATCCCTATATAAGTAACTCAGGTCTCAGATGTTCCCCCTTGACATGTATCCATTTCTTTTTTTTTCTTTTACTTTAACCAGGAGCCAAAAAAGCTCAGCTATGCAGAGGTCTGCCAGCGGCTGGCTAAAGATGGACCACCAGCACAGACACCCTCTCTGTCACCCCCTGTCTCGACAGCCGTCCAGCCTCTTCAAGAGCTCAAAGTTAATAGAGGGGAGGATCCACATGTCAATAACAGGGATGCTGCAAACAAATCGGACAAACGTGGAGACAACTGCCCTCCCCGGCAAGCCACACGCACATTTTATGGTTCTCACCGCTCTGGCCGAAGCGGAGGCGCAGGGTTCAAGACTTGGGAGCATCCCAGAAACACAGGGGGAAACCCAGGCAAAACCTTTTCTCCTCATTATGGAATAAGGAGGAGTGGCAAGGAACAGAACATTCCTCCAAGGTCTCCAAAATAATGTAACAATCCTTAAATCTTGATAAACCGAGACACAAATATGTGTAAATATTCACTGTATGCATACATAAAAAATGTAAATATGAATATTTTAGGTTTAAGCGGTTTCTGGCACATGTTTTTCATAGCTTGTACGAGTTATTTTAATTCTACATGACCGGCATCCTTGCTCCGCTTTTGGGTGGCCACAGCGCTACCTAGGTTGTTTTATATGCCATTACTCAATTGTATCATGTGAGTGCTTGATAGACCCCAAAATTATCATATAACCCCGCTTGAGTCTCACATATAAATTCTGATGTCGGCAACATGAAGTGCATTGGAGACATACAGCTGAGTGTTATTTGCAACGTCTGGGTACTCTTTGTGAATGTTTTTCACTCCTAATTAGTGTCCAGTGTTGCGGTGAAACTGTAGCAGGCAACTTCCGAAACAAGGTCTTGTGAACTGTAAATAATGCTAATGGTGGTTTGCCCCTCTCTCAGGTCTTGTCTTTCCACTGGGAAATAATATTTCATGTTTTTGCATTTTAATTGCATTTTAGCATGTTTAATTCCAATACTGGTTGAAATCGGAATAATCTCTTAATTGAGGATTAGCAAACATCACATTATTTTCCAGTAGTTTGTTCCAAAAACGTTGACGTAGTAAGTGAGTCAGGGCCATTCTCTGCAAGATATTTCCTAAAAAGGTCAAATGCAGAGTAAGTAAAGAATAGTTTTGTGAGATGATCATTGGGGATTAGCACATAGCAAGTTTGACTTGGTCAGCAATTTAAGGCTATTCTGTGTAAAATGACATTTACCGAACCAATGAAAATGACGCGGAATTAATTCTACTCATTTTATAAAAACTACTGTAGCCAAATCAGACTTGACTGCCCGCTTGGAGTTTTCAGCATGGTATACAGCCAAACGGGTCCATTTCCCCTGTTTTATTTATCAAAAGTATTTGTTTTTTTTGATCATATACAAGTTAATATTGGGACTAACATCAAACCTGGGTTATGAAAGACAGTCATAAAACATCAAAAGTAAACTTGTTTGTGAGTTTTAACTGTCCATGTAATTAATTGTTGATTGGTTTTACTGTCGAATATATGTTTTTAGTGGTGTATCACTGTTTGATTTTGTCGTTATGTAGTAGCTAAAACAGCCCTTTTAAAACTACCATTATTGTGTCTTATTCAATGTTTTTCAGATTTTATTCATTTGTAAATAGTCATATGGATCATGTTGACAAGAAGTATTTTAATGTACTGAATGCACCAATTTACTATTTTGATTTCGAAGAATGACGAAGCAATGTTTTTTTTCCATCCCTTTATCAATCATAAGTGTATCTGATAGTTTAAGTGTGCTTGCGTTAATACAGATGGAGGATATGGAATTGCATGGTTTTGAAAATAAGTCTTGTAAATCCTATACATAAAACTCATGCATTTGTGTTTTTGTCTTCTGTTCATAAGTAATGGAATCAAGTTAAAAAGTCAGGAGTCTTTTTTTTCCTTAGAAAAAAAGTATCCCATTGTATCTAAGCAATTCTTGATGCTGTAGGTTAAAATCGTCAAAGTCAAACAGACTTTTCCCTGTGAAGCATTAGTAAATGAAACTTAACACTAGTATGACATGTAATCATCTACTTTGAGTCCGATTTAAAGAAATAAGTATTTGGTGGGAGATCGAGTTTTTGTTTTCAATCTGATTCCGTGTACTTTTACTTTATTTTGGGTTCGTGTCGTTGTCACTGACGTCATTTGTATATGGATGTGTGTAAATGTACTTTCAACCACAAATGCCGCTAACAGTGGTCTTTACAATTCAGCGCCGCGACCCTTTATGTAACATGGGTTTGGGTTTGAACTCTCGCGAGATTGGGAATGGGAATGTCAAGTGTCAACAACGAGGAGACGACAGCACCGCATCGTTGGTGCCCGGACGCAGCAGGGAGGGGAGCGTCGAGGCTGTTCGAACGTCGGGTGAGCCCTATTCTGAATCATCGGATGTGTGAGACGTTTCAAGCACTAGTGAATTTACTGTGAGTTGCATTGTCATGGCACATTTGAATCATGCTATCGGTCGCTCGGCAGCTATGTTCCGCAAGAGACGGAAGCTAACGAGCGTAAGCTAGTTATTAGCATTTCTTAGCTGGCGTTTTGTCCTGAACGGACCAACTAAACAAAATATTGGAAACGTTTATTCCTATAATCGATATTCTAGTTCCTGACAGTGCGTCGGAAGTGTCAATTGGTATGCTTTTCACGCTCACAGTAACGTCATTGATTTCAGAGAAGCGTAATATGTTAGAGATGGGCCTGTCCCTAACGTAGCCATAGATTTGGCACTAGATGTGAAATTATACCCCATTTTTAAACTCCTAATTGTCAGTGGTCACAAATATTACCACTGCGATCTTGTCATTGTAAGCTATGAAGTGGTAACGACAAGGTGGCATGTCGATATTGTCCCCAAGTTGACGCCTCGGCATCCGTAGTTGGGGTGAAAGATAATCTTTATTTCAGGATGAATAAAATGAATTGCCGAAAGTAGACACTTTGGTATTCGTTGCATTGTGCCCACTATATGTATATATATTTATATACACCGCCCCTCACGCACACACACACACACACACACACACACACACACACACACACACACACACACACACACACACACACACACACACACACACACACACGAATCCCCACTTGCTCGTTTGGTCATTATCTCGACTGAATAATTATCTTGAAACATTTTTCAGAATTTATGTGAGAGATGGGGGATGACCGCCCATTTGTCTGCACTGCCCCCGGATGTGGGCAGGTAATATCATATGCTTTTTTCTTGCAATCTTAGGAATTATTCTTAATTCATGTTCATGTTTTAATGCAAACAAATTCACTGCCGTTTTATATTCTGCGTTTTTCTTCATTGCAGCGATTCACCAATGAAGACCATCTTTCTGTGCATAAACACAAACATGAAATGACATTAAAATTTGGTCCTGCGAGAACAGACTCTGTTATTATAGCAGGTAATAACATTTGGGTCTATAGTACTATGACTTGTATGTGCAGTAAACTATGACTTAATATAATAGTTATTTTTACTTCCAATACCCACAGACCAGACACCTACACCCACACGTTTCCTGAAGAACTGTGAGGAAGTTGGACTATTCAATGACTTGGCCAATTCCTTTGAACATGACTTTTGTAAAGTACAGGAAGAGGAGCACAGGACAAAAAACACAGTGAGGATTCAATAGAAAATATATTGAATGAATGAGCTGCAAGTTCCACTGAAATTCCAGATAAAATGTTATCATTTTTTGGCATTGTTTTTAAGGGCATTTTCAACAGTTTCTTTTCTTTCCTACTAAGGCTTCAACTTTACAAACACAATGTGTAGTAAAGGATGACAAAGATGAAGATCCCTTGGAAGTGGATTCTTCACCCCCCAATAGCCCGGATTCTTCCTCCAGCATGTCAGACATCAGTCAAGATTCAAGGGTAAGTGGCAAAACTCAATAACCACAAACTACGTCAATACAAGTAGAAGTTTACATAGTAACAGTCTACACAGTGCTGTTAAGATATAAACTTTTTGTGATGTAATAAAGAACCAGACTAACATATATTTTTTTTCCAAAATGATTTCACGATTGATATCAAAACCTGTACATGTACATGGGTAAAAAAATGAATAATGTGTGTAAAGTAAAGACAACACTGCACGTTACCCAAAGCACATCGTAACCAATGGCAGTGAAGCAAAGTTGTAGCAGCATCATGCTCAGGCCGTTAGTCAAGGTGGAACAAAATAATAACAGACCCACTTTAAATCAACTCTATTATGATGACTTGGAAAACATATGTTTTTCCCCTGCTTGTTGAGATTAATTAAATTCCATTGCTTGTTTTGACAACAGGAAATTCTGACAAAGCCAGTGGCAAGTTCTGCCCCGACTCCAACCATTGTGCGTCCAGGTTCTTTACCTCTTCACATGAGCAATGATCCTCTTCACCCTACGCTGCCATCTCCAACGTCTGTCATCACGCAGGCGCCACCTTCGAACCGACAGCTTAGGTAAACCGCTGTTTGTTGGTGTTCAAAAGTTGTGGTTGTGTTCATAAGAACTTTATGACTGTTGAGGTACACATACTAAAAAAATTGCATACATCTACGGTTTTGAGCAACTAAGCACCGCACTGAAGACCTAACAAAAAAAAAAAAACAGTGTAAAATCGTGTTATGTAGAGACACATTTTACAGCACTAAAAGTTCCCATCTAGAAAGCCAAAACTTTTGTTAGGAAGGAATCTAGCGCCCTAGTCATGTTCATTCTTTGGGACTTTGTCTTATGTTGTCCTTAGCTCACCAACAACCTCATATCCCCTCGTAAGGCACCTCGCGAATGGGCAAACAGTCCCTCTGCTGCAAAGTCCTGCGCAAGTTACCTCAGTCATTTCTGTAAGTCTTTCTCAATGCAAATGATTAATTCATATTCTTTTAATGCTATGTCGATGAATAGGTTTCTTCAACCGTCATCTGTACTTCTGTTAAGGTGCCTGACGTTTCGCTCCTCATCCAAAGAGCTTCGTCAGCAAACTAAAGTTGTGCTGGTAACACTGGCCCTGTATACATATCCCTAATGGACAGAGGTGGCGGTGTCAGACCTCTGCTCTGATATGTCCCTCATCTAAGGTTGGAGCAGTAAACGACTCCCTGAAGCTAATCTGATTACTTCTTTTGTTCTGTCTAATTACCTCTAATATTCTATGCCTGGCTCTGATTGCCCCATTAGCTCTGATATCACCTCATCAGCATGACTAAGCCTATGTGGGAACGACATAAGAAGTCTGTTGTAAGCATGGTCGAAATTAAACCTCAAACCACCATGGCGATTTAGCTGTTTTACAAAAATAGCTTCTTTTACTCCCCTTTCAAAACAAAATGAGTTACCAGCGAGTTACGAGAGTTACCAGCACAACTTTAATTCGCCGACGAGGCTCTTCGGATGAGAAGCGAAAGAAGAATGGATCTTGGCTGAAGAAACCTTTTCATCGATAGACCACTGCTGTACCACTGAAAGCCTACACAGATGTTTTAATGCTATGCTTTGATCTGAAATCTTGTTATTTTATGCTTTGTGAAGCTGGCGAGGCCCGGGAACTCAGTGCCTCACATTCCTGGGATCCCAGGACCACCGATGGGTGGGGCCAGCAGTGATTCATCATCCCCATCAGGTTATCACCTGCAACCTGAGACCAAGATGGTGAGATGAGCCAACTTGCATTAATTGCGTCACGTTAGACCCATCGGCAGCGTTGCTTTTGGATAGCTTGGCACTCATTGGAAGTCTCGCTTTTCTGTCTACAGCGCTTGAAAGCAGCCCTGAGTAATCAAGGCTCAGGAGCACAAGATGGTGGTGGTGCCGGGGGGGCGGGATCCTTCCCAGCCGTCCCCCAAAAGCAGGAACAGAGCCAGCAGCCTACTCAAAATTCAGATGCACTGTCACCTGCCCAACCACAGGTACTAACATCGCCAAACAATGTGGACCAGTGTCAGAGATGTTTGTCCGGACACTGTGAACAAAGACTCTTACGCAGGAAAAGTGTCTTCTACTGCCGGCAGGGGATGTAGCCATTCATGACCAATATCCTATTTCTGCAGCCCTCTTTATTGTTTATACAAATTTAAGTGATACATTAGTTAATCATAGTGTTCTTGATTATATGATAATAATATTATATTTTTATTCGAATGCAAATATTTGTATTCAAATGCAAAACACCAATAAAAATGACTTAAAATGTCCAAAATCTGCAAAAAAATTGAGCTGCGAATTGGGCATTTTCAGCAAGTCCCGCCCCCAGTTCGTGACGTCACGCCAAGACGTCTTGCATTGCTGCAGAATCAAAACAATGGCTTCAGATTCGGAGAATATGCTTTCTTGTTACACATCCAGTTATGAATATGATTCAAATAGTTCTGAAGAGGAAAGCGCCTGGACGCCCTCTTCTGGCCTTCTGGCGGCTTTTGGGTGCAACACGAGGTCCCCAGACCAAACAAATACAGCAAAATACATTGACTTGATGGAAGGACCGCTACAATGCGTCTTTTTTACGTTCAAGGGCGGTCCTTTAGTGACATCACGTACGGACTCGTCACCAACTCAAAAACAAGACTTCCTGAATATTCAGCACGAGTCTTAAAACGTAAAATATAGCTATATGCGGTGGAATCTTATTAAAATACGCCCAGTAGAAGTCATTCGAAGCCATTTTACAAATTATGGACACAACTGGTCCGGAGACGTCGGTTGTCCTTTAAGTATGATAACTTCTCTTCTGTCTATTCTCTATCAACCACTCAGCAATTCATGGAGCTGTTGTATTATGTGGTGTAGGTTAGTTAATAAAGTAACCTTTAATTACTTTTTGGCTAAACCGGTTCATGAGCAAGTTTGTTTCCGGTTCATATGTTTTTAGCAAATACCGCTCTGGATCACAAAAGATGCTTCAGTTCCGAATGCTCGGCTATGTTTACTCTAATGCAACGTCAACTTTGTTTGCTCACGTATTTCAGTTATTCTTATTTTTATGTGTGTGTGTGTGGGGGGGTCTTCCAGGAAATGAATAGTTCAAGTGGTTATGCAAGAATGCACCTATTCCATTTTGTTGCTGGGTTGTGGGGGGGGGGGGGGGGGGGGGGGAACTCCCTCAGCATGAGAATGATACTCATGTTACCGGTCCCGCTATGCACTTTGGTTGTTTGACGAAATCTACCATCTGTTGGGGGAACAGCGAGAGCTGTGGTACACGTGCGTGTACTTAATGCTCGGCAGGAAGCTTCCTCTCAGCTTCTCAATGCACCACGTTCAAACTAGTTTGACGACCATGAACCCAAAGAAGGGTTCTTATAGTTTAAAATTATTTCTGGCAATGGATTAAATAAATTATTTTTCCTTTTATGGGAAGTTCCGCCATTTTTGATCGTATTCAGATTGTTAACCCAGGTTGCAGTGTGGATACTACGAGTGTACAGTCCCATTGAATTCCTTACACAAAAGAAAGATGCCAAAAAAGGTTGACACAATCCTCTTCCCCAGGTGTCCCCTGCACAGCCAACAGGAGGCCGGCGGCGGCGAGCCTCCGAAATGGACCCTGATGAAAGGAGACAGCGTTTTCTTGAAAGGAATCGAGCAGCCGCCTCACGCTGCAGGCAGAAGAGGAAGTTGTGGGTGAATTCTTTGGAGAAGAAGGCGGACGATCTTGCCAGCATGAATGTCTCTTTGACGGTGAGCGTTCAGCCATTGCAGGGTAAATCTGACCACTTCATTGGAAACATGTGAAAGCACAATTGAGAGTATTGAACTATCATTTTATATACTTGGAATTTTATTACATGTGTTGGGTTGTTAACATCACTGTTTTCTGTGGTGACAAATTTCAATTTTTGCTTTTCAGAGATTTTAGGGGATTTAATGTGCGCACAAAAATATGTTTTACCGGTAATTATTTTAGGTGATTCATTTAAGTAACATTTTCAGACCCGTTTTCTATATCGGTGATTGTCAAAGCGTGTAGTACGGTGGCTCTCACTGGTGGTATGTGGAATAGTCTTTGCCTGCAGTTGCTACTTGAGTTTTAGAAAATTTATGATTGTCTGGAATGTCATGAAGTCATCAGAGTGTGATTTCTGATTGAATAAGTCGAGTCGAGGAGTGGCAAGAGATGACATTGCTGTGAATTTGTTGGTAGCTCACTGCTTCTTCTGGTCCTTTGTTCAAGCTAATGCAGTGCTACCTTAACAGTTTGCTTAACACTAAAGGAAGAGACCAAGTGTGTGTCTGTGGGAGCACCTTGAAACTCTGCTAGCGGTCATCAGAATCAGAATCACAATCATCTTTATTGCCAAGTATGTAGAACACACAAGGAATTTGTTTCCGGTAGAACACGCTGCACTAGTATCGTCGTCAAAAAAAAACAAACTGCTAAGTGGCACTATACAGTTCCATTTATTAATAATGATACATTTCGTTTATAAGCACCTTTCAAAACTCTCAAGGTCTCGTTAAAGTCACGGGGTGAGTTTTTCTGTGGGTGAGCAGCGGCAGCCACACGCGCCAGCGTTCACTCAACCCCGTAGTCACTCAAATATAGTAGAAAGCTAGCTAGCTAGATAGCTAATAGATAGCTAGCTAGACAGACACCTAATAGATAGCTAGATAGCTAATAGATACCAAGTAGCTAACTAGCTCGGTAGATAGATAGCTGGATAGCTAGATAAATAAAAAGAAGTTAAGAGGAAAAAGAAATAAGAATAAAGTCAGAACGAATAATTTCAATGACGTTTTATTTCATTTTATTTTCGACTACACACATTTGAGTATATTTTGAAATCATAAAACTGTTGTATCTCAAACACTTCATAACAAAACACGCAGCACCTATGGACAAGAAGCTTTTTTATTTTCCTGATATTTATTTCATTGTTATAAAAAAATCAAAATTGAGGGGTTTACGGACACATAATTTGTAAACAATAGTTTGCCTTTTTTTGCCCAAGCTTTCCTCTTTTCTTTTTTTCCAACATCTGTTAATCTGTTAAAAGACTTCTCTTCTCATGTGCGTGTGCACATGTACACGTGTGTGTTTCTCCAAACTACTAAATACGACTCAGTAAAAAAACAGGTTTTCAGAGTACATGTAATACAAAAGAACACTAAAGTGAGATTTCAATCCATATAGGACAAAGAATGAGAAAGCACAGGAGAACATTTGCATTAATCTGCCTTTGAATTTGTGTCTCAACCAACCAGAACGAAGTAACGCTCCTAAGGAATGAGGTGGCTCAGCTGAAGCAGCTCCTCCTCGCTCACAAAGACTGCCCGGTCACTGTCATGCAGAAAAAAGCCGCTTTCTTAGGTAAGCCTTCCGCAAAACCAAACCATCAATCATGCGTGTTGTGTTCAGTAGGATCCATCCATCATCTCATCCATCTAACGTGTCCTTACCCGCTCACCTCTCTTAAGGGTGAATGTTTCTTTCTCTGCCTTCAGCTGCAGGAGGACAGGAAGCGTCCCGGGAGATGTCGGTCGAACCCATCGGATCGCCAGCAGCAGTCATCCAGCGCGGGCCTTCTCCCTCGGCCCCGCCCTCCAGCCCGGGTCCCACCATCAACGGCATGAGCGTCCGTGCCGCGGAGGCGGTGGCCATGTCCGTCTTGGCCGGCATGGGATCGGGCCAGCCGGGAGGGGTTGTCATGGTGACGCAGTCCCAGTCGGCGCCGAGATGATGTGCTGACGCAGGTAGCCAGTATAAACTCGAGTGGCGTTTGGACTGTTGCCACGTGTTAAACTGAGGGATTCTCCGTCACTCCCACTACCCCCAGAGTAAGACTCTTTCCTTCCCTCACGGCCAATGATAATCACAAAAAAGACACGGACGGCATCAGGCCTCCTTTCTCCCTTCTTCTCTCTGTGTATGTAAATAGGGAAAACACTACACGGAGTCCTCGGTCACATCCTGTATTTGAATGACAAGTATGAATGAACCGTGTTCATCAGTCTTTGATCACTTCAGTCCCAAAAAAGATTCTGTGCGTGACCCACAAAGCAGGCTTTGATGCATCTGACTAAATATTTCCAAGGTATCATACACTATCCCGATTCAAATGATCTACTGATGCAGTGACACGTCTGGCTTGGTGCAGTCTCTTGTGGCTTTCTACCTTGCTTTTAAAATGAATCTGACCCTTTTAATAACCTACCCTGCCTGGCCCCACCACAAAAGTCACTATCATGTTTAGCTGGAATGTTTTTAGCTTTAAATACATTGCCTTGGGCACTGATAAGCTTGTGCGATGCCCGAAATGTTCATTTCCGTCTTGACCCATTAGTTTGCAGACAATGTCTTTGATTTTAGAAGAGACGGCAGTCTACTTCAATCTTCTCTCGTAGATCCCAAAGATTATAGACTCACAGGCATTGCATCATTGCATCCACTTCTCTTCTCACCCTATGCACCCTTCACTCTTGAATAGAGTCAGTCTGCATTGGGATCAATATTTGTTTCCTAGCCATACTGACAAGTATGTTTTTTTTAATAGTATCAATAATAATATATTTTATTTCAAGCGCCGTTCAAAACTCTCAAGAACACTTTACAGTCACGGGACTGTAAGAACATCCCCAGAGTTCTCTTGACATGATTCCTGCAAATGTTATGTCATTGCTAAAGTTAACCACAATTTAAACGTTTTTTTTTTCATAAATATTTGAATTCATGAAATATTTACATGATTGATTGTATTTTAACCACTTTTTTTCCTGGAAAGTGATGATGATTCACAGCGATTGTTTCACGTTTACCGGTACTGTACTTTTACTCTTAAAAAGAGTGCTATCTTTTTTCCCACGACCACTTCCAATGAGCATATCTCTCTACACTGCATCAGTTCACGTCAAGCAACTTTATGCTACCTGAAACTCTCTGCAGTAATTATCCAATGGATGATATATACAGGTTTTTCTGGTTAAAGCCAGTTGGTGATTTTTATTTGTATTTTTTTTTTTTGCCAGGCAGTTTTTTATTAGGTAGCACATGTGCGATGGAATAACATTGTCCGTGACAAGGAGTTTGCACCAACTATCCTTTTTTATTATTTTAACCATCCTCCAAAAAATGTAATTGATCATACAAAAAAAAAAAAAAAAACCTACGACTGTATGGATTGTTCAAAGTTGAAGTGACCGGTGTTTTTGTCACAGCGTCAGTTTATTGATCCACAATTTAATAGATATGTAACATTACAGTCTTAAAGGACAACCGACGTCACTCTTTTGTTTCTTAACTGACATCCGAAAAACGTTTTATAGCATCTAAAATACCCAAAACATGCAGTATGATATTTTTAGTCAAATGCAAAACACCAATAAAAAGGACTTAAAGTGTCTAAAAAGTACTTCAATTTGAAACCGGAAGTGGCCAGTTTCAGAAGGTCCCGCCCCCATGTTCGTGGTGTCACGCCAAGACATCTTGCCTTGCTGGAGAATCAAAACAATGGCTTCAGATTCGGAGAATATGCTTTCTTGTTACTCATCCAGTTATGAATATGATTGAAATAGCTCTGAAGAAGAAAGCATACATGCTTGCAAGCGATTAAAGAATTTATTCTGTGTCATTTTGAGGAATCTGGGTGGGAAATGTCGCACCCAAAAAAGGCAGAAAATGGCGACAAAGCCGTGTAAGGAATTAATCAACCCGTTTCCCCAGGCTGATTAATTCCCTACATGGAGCATGGTCGCCCTCTCCTGTCTCTTTTTGGTCCTACATGACGTTTTCACACCAAAGTACAGCAAAATACATTGACGTGATGGAAGGACTGCTACAATGTTTCCTTTTTTTCGGTCAGGGGCGTTCCTTCAGTGACGTAGGGTGAGGACTCGTCACCAACTCAAAAACAAGACTTCCGGAATATTCAGCGCGAGTCTTAAAACGTAAAATATAGCTATATGCGGTGGAATCTTTGTAAAATACGCTCAGTAGAAGTCATTTGAAGCCATTTTACAAATTATGGACACAACTTGTCCGGAGACATCGGTTGTTCTTTAACGGTTAGCTTTAGAAGACCTTTAAGAATGAAAAATGAAAACAAACAGTTATGAAACAATTTCCCCCAGGCATTTCAGTTGAAGAACGAGTAGTGCAATATATTTTTCTATTAAGTATCAATGTTTTTTTTTTTTTTTTTTTTGCGTTTCACCCAGCCATTGAGAGGGGTGTGGTCTAATTCAGTTGACCAGAGAAAATATGAATGTGTGTTTTGGTGAATGCATGTCTATGGAGCATTACAGTTTCCCTTTGTGTTTGACCACGTTTGAAAAGCAGTTCTGTATAAAGACGTAGGCAAAAGTGGTTGTGCAAGGTGCTTCTTTGGACATTTTATGTTTTTAATCAGATATTTTATACTGCATTGTACTTTCAAGACTGCCGTGTTATCAACACTTGTCGCCTTCTAAACATCCTGTCACTCTTTTCAGTTGTTTTCTTCAGTGCCGTGTCTGTCCTTTTTTTTTCCAAGCCAGTCTTTTAGCTATTTAACAGAGGTTGAACCACATACACGTCTCCAGAAAATATTTGTTCAGAAGGAGTTTTTCAAATACTCAGGCCTCAAGATGAAAGAACTACTTATGTCTAGTCTGAATGAATTATCTTGGGCAAATAAAATAACTTAATGAAAATCTTGTTTTACTCCACTTTAGTCTCCCTGCAATCAAGCTATCTACATTTTGCAAAAGCCAATCACAGCCGTCTTCATTGTAAATTATGTTTTATCGTGAGATTCTGAAGCAGTTGTTTTTAAGTTACCAGTCAAAGTACCATGACGTCGTATATGATAGATAGTAATGTTTGGTAAGGACAGCTGCTTTGACACAAGTATACAAAACAATAAATTACAATACTGTATTGTGCTAAAAATTGTGCTGTTGTAGAATGTTCATATATTTCCTAATTTTGTTGTGCAGGTCAGCTTGATTTTAAGACAGTATACATTTTTGCGGGTTCCAACACAAATATTGTACGTCATTAAACTCGGAGATACTTTCCCCTCACCCTACAGAGGACAATAGAGAGAATTTAGTTCAATATTCGTGCTTCTGATTTAATAAATTTAAAACACAATATGATGCTTTGCTTAGCAATAGGCATACAAGACTGATAAAAGTACACTTAATAAGTAGGGCGGAAAAAACTGACAATTCACGGCCCGTGTGTGCGCAAGCGCGCACGATAATGACATCACCAACATGAGGTTGCGCAATCTAATCGGGTGAGTCGTGTCCATGGCGCTTGCTATGTCACATGGCCACCAGTAGAGAGCGCTGCGCGACCTCATCAGCTTATACTGTACTGTTTTTCTTGGTCACGTGACCACCGACGTCATCTTGTTCCCCAGCTCCCTCAGTAGTCATGGCGGTGTCCGGGAGTCTCGGGGATGGAGTAACCGCCGCCGTAGCAGCCTTTTGAGTCCTTCTCGCTACCTTCATGCGGGTCTGTATCCTCCGTCGGCTGAGATATTACAAAAACATCGAAGGCTGCTCGAGCTTCCCGCCATGGCCGACCGCGGCGTCGAGTTGTCGGCTCTGCCAAAAGAGGTTAGGGACCAGCTGGCGGAGTTGGACCTGGAGCTGTCCGAAGGTAAGATGGCTTTACCAAGAGAGTTGGATGTGCAGCAGGTGTAGTGTTGCCCTTGGATCTGAACACGACTGCGAAACCTCCTCGTAGTCTTACCGACCTATTTTTTTCTTTTTTAACCATTATCTTTTTCAACACTCTCTTATATACATCTCTTATAGTTTATTGTATGCCAATATTCATGTTAGACAGGTCATTATTTATGCTTTTCAATATTTTCCGCTGTCTTATGTTTCCTCACACATGAGCATACATGCACTTGTCAGTGAAAATAGGTCAAGTGAGTTAACCTCCGGGGGTTGTGTGTTTACAGCACGTATCTATGCATCTTCAGACGTGATATTGTATGCACATCACAGTTCATCGTTGCCCCGAATGTACAACAGAGGGTTACTTGTGTGAGAAAACAAAATGGAATATGGTGGTGGTGTTGACTGTTATGCAAGTCAGTGAATCACAGTGCAGCAGCCTGATTGGTGCTGTGCAGCTCTCAGGTGCCCGAGGGTGGATGAGTAATGTCATGTTTGGCATGGAGAGCCCAACACTGGGGCCCACTGGTGGTATGCTGCAAAAGTGATCGTGGTCCTAGCTCATGTAAATGCAATTTCGTTATTCCATCATATCCATAGAAATATATTTTCATGACGTTCCATGAGATCGACAGATTTGTCTAAAGGTTTCTGAGAAGCGTCTAAATAATGTGCATGTCCATTTGTAAATCAGTCATCTATTAACAATACCAACAGAAAGACAACTGCGGTTGCACACTAAATATTTCAATAAAGTCAAGTGGTGGCTGTACTTCATAGGTGTCCGATTTAGTTAGTCCATCTGTAACAGCCAGATGAAGAGGATTATAACACAAATGTTTTCTGAATTTGTCAGAATGAACCCCATTTTACATCTGTTTCGGTCTTTTCTCTCTGGAGAGTGAGTCGTAAGGTGACTCTAAGAGAGGTTATCCCAGGTCTCAGATGATGATGCCTGTTTCTTTGCTTGCAACTTTACACCAACGTCTCTGCGCTGTCCAGATGCCCTCGCTATGCTACCACATGTTCCCAAACCGTCAAATGCGTTGACCGTCTGGACCACTGTTGTGCTCTGCTTAGGCCTGGCCTTCCAATAATTCCAGAGTTCTCACATAATTTTTTTCGTCAACAATCTTCCTATTGTTGTTTGTAGCCGGACACACTCACAAATATGAGGAAACTATGCATCACGGAAATGGTTGTTTTCAGTACTTTGTATGTGTGCGTGTATGGGTGCGTATGTATAAGCATGTAGACGTGCACATGCGTGTGTGCGTGCGCGCGAGTGGAAACACCACCCACTTGAACGTCTTGGACTGCAAGGACACAAAGAAATCCATTGAGGGGATCAAAGACTTTGTGATTGAGTCGGGTTGGAATTTCGAGCTATGTGGACAAGCTGCTCAACTTGGTAGCGTGCAGCCCTCATGGCATCTGTGGACTTGATTGTTTCCATTTTAAGACTCCAAACCCTGCATATTTTTTTTTCTCAAAGCATGATGCGAAGCAATTTTGCATTCATGATTGATTATTAACTCCTTCACTGCCAGATGATATGCAAAAATGTCCACTCCAGTGCCAGGGTTTTTGTCATTTTCGCTCAAATTGCGATACCCACAGAATATTGGGTTTTACGACTACATAAACATTCAATGCAGTGTAAGAAACCTTAGACTCTCTTCTTTCATCTGAAAAAATAGTTAATTCCAAAGTTATTTGGGAGTTATCTGAGCTTGAAATGGGGGTGGCTGTACAAAAGGCAAATGCTGCCCCCTCGTGTGAGGGAAAAACATTGCCAGGGGTCTGACCAATGCTTGAAGCACACCCACCCCCCGCAAGAATAAAAACAAAACCCGAACAATTTCGGGAACGGCAGTGAATGAGTTAATTAGTTATTTGTCACAAATGCAAAAATAAGCAGGGAATTCAATCACCGTCTGCAAAGTGTTTTTGAAAAAAAAAGTACATGCAGTTTGTAAAACTTCTTTCCTCATTGAAATTGATGGAAATGATATCAATCGGTTCTAGGCCCCCTTGTAAAAAATTAAAAAACATTTTTTTGCAGAAATTAATAAAAATCCTGACAATTTTGGTCAAATTCCATTTGTTACATAGAATCCTTTAAGTTTACACTGTATAGTGAAACCTTGCACTTAGCCGTTCATGTAGATATGACAGGGTTGGGAATCCTATGACTGTTGTGGTTGACTTGGCTGATTTCCGTGCAGGGAGTGTAAATCGGAGACCTTTGGAAGCGCATAGCTTCATTTAAATCTATTTGGTTTCAAATGTACCATATTTTCTGGTGTATAAGGCGCATCTGAGTATATGGTGCACCTTCAATGAATGAAAAAAAGTTTTCCAAATATAATACTATATAAATATCTAAAAGTTTTCATATAAGGCACACCATATTATAATGCGATACAGTAGAGCACAGGTATCAAAGTCAAGGCCTGCGGCCCAAATCCGGCCCACCACATCATTTTTTTCGGCCCGCGAAAGCAAATCAAACTTGTTAAATTGCATGATGATTGCTAAAATCTGAGCCAAAATTTCATATTTTTGGATGTCAACCACAATAAAAGTCATTATTCTTGACTTCAGATTTGAAAACGAGTTATTCATTACTTGTGCTCTATATGTAATATTGAAGGGATTTGAAGGGATTTAAACATTCTAATGGGTTCCCCAAATTCATAACGGCCCTCGAGAGGAAACCATAACTACAATGTGGCCCGGGGCAAAAAATGACTTTGACACCCCTGCAGTAGAGGCTTGGGTTATGCACGACTTCTTTTAAAGGGTGAAATGGAGTCGGTGTCTGCTGACAGTAGTTGCGAGACCTGTTGTGACTCAATATGACTTCACATATAAGGCGCTCCTGCGTATAAAGCGCAGGTTCATCTTTTGAAGAAAATCATGGCTTTTGGGTGTGACTTATACACCGGAAAATACAGTATTTGGGATGTCAATCCCTTCCTATTTTCGTATGTGGATTCCCACTCAGTATCAAATGCAAAAACAAATGTTTACTTATATACAGCATAATGCATCTTTAACTATTTCTTCCCTCCAATAAAATAAGAACAATCTCTTTATCCAACATCCCTTGCTGCAATACACACACAGACGTTACATGTTAGCACGCTAGCATGTCAAGCTGTAGCGGAAAGGCGATCCTTCCCCTTTAGCAGCCTGCTCCATAGTGAAAGAGGGGGTGGAGAAACGAGAGATTACAGTCCTGGCTGCATCTCTTAATCTAGGTCACAGAGCGTCAGGGGGCAACAAGCCTTGCCACTCTCTCCACCATGAGACCACCAAGGCCTTGTCTATAGCTGCTCTTTGCTTTCACCTTTATTTGATTATCCTTCACAGTCGCCCTGGAGGATAGTGTGATACATATTCCCTGTTGCACTGCATGCAAATAGTGAAATCTACGATTGCTTTGAGTAGCAAGTGCACATATTAACCTTGTTCACAATGAAACAATGTGCACTCAGTGTTTTATTTGACGTGACTGATCTAATACGTATATATGTTCTGCGCAAAAAAAAAAACAAAATAGAAGCGATTCATTGACCGGCAATCACAGACTACTCACTTTGAACACAGCCTGTGAATATAGTAAATGTTCTATCGTGGCAACCGTTCTTTAGAACAGATTAAGTCTTTTTAATTTTATTTCCAATGGGATTTGAATCGACGAGCTGCGTCCAGCCCTAATGCGTACCACGCGGAGGACTCAAAAGCGAATCATTGAAATGATGAAATGTGGCATCCAGAGCCGCAGCACTGCTCTTTTACATGTTCGAGGTCATAACATAGTGAAATCTATCTTCTTGATTATTCTCAGTCGATTTTCGACTGATGAGATGGAAAATAATAACCTTTTTTTTGGGTGTTGACAGAAGCAGAGTCACGGAGCCTCAATAAGTGCTGCACCATAGCTGTTGCTATGATCTCTGTGCTGCTCAAGGCGACCAGGCGGACCTCTGCTGCTCACCCTATGTCACACAGGCAGATACTGGTTTTGGGAAATGAGTAGTGTTACCTAACATTTTAACTGTCTATTTTCATCTAACTTAAAAGCAGACACATAAACGCAGTACCAACAGACTGTGTGGAAAATGCATGGAGGCTTTGTGGACGAGAGAGACTGAATAATTTAAATGAACGCTCCACACAGCCGGGTCACTGAAATCTTTTGCTTTCAACTGCACGGTGAACTAACGTAGCCTTAGCAACCTCACAGTTGGACCTCCTCATTTGACTGCTCCCTTTTGTGGCTCATCGCATCGCTGACTCATCTCGTTTTTGACGCTGCGAATGGCAAAATAACACAACTCCCACATCCCAACTTACAGATACAACATACAAGCAAGGCCGTATCAAAATGTCACATTGAAATTAATCAGTCTGTTTGTTTCACGTTTCAGTTTGCGATCAACGGGTGGTACTGTAAAGGCCTCGCCTGCAGCTGTTCGGGTGTTGGTTGTTTTAATCAGTGGCAGTTAAAAGGACTCCTGGCACGACCATTCAGTGTCGGGTATTTGTTTTTTTCAACCTGTCAGTTTTGTTTCATCTTGTCATGTTTTACTCATGGTTTTGTTTGTTACTTTGGGAGACTTTGCTGTTTGAGATTTTGTTCCTGCTGACTTTAGTGAATACAGTTTGTCAAATACACCCATCTCCTCTCTCCTGCCTGCGTTTTTGGGGTCCACCACCACCACCATCACCTTGCAAATCATGACACATTGTGTTTGTGACAACAGGGCGGTCGGTATTCGATTTGGATGAGCTACTGTCGGTGCACATTTTTTTAATGGAGCGTGTTCGGGGGCAGCAAATTATCTGCAGTCTTTTTAAGGACAAATCCATTTAATGATCATGTGCATCATTGCGGAGTCATGCGGGCCTACATGTCAGCACCACATTGTGCCTGTCACTATGGACACTGTCATAGCCACCAGCTTCGCTCTCGCATGCACGTTTTGAAATTCCCATAAGCCGTTACTGAATTAGAGCAGCGGTACTGTATGTCGGATGCACAGCAACTGGAGGCTTTGCTAGGCTATTAGCATGTAAAGAGGGATATTTTCTCTCTTTGGCTACATTTTGAGGCTTTGTATTCATTTTGAAATCTCTATTTTATAATCCCAAAGCACATTTTAATCAACTGATCGCATCACTTATACGTTCCCCGTATTTTTACTTTAAAAAATAATAATTTCAAATAATGTAGGGCGTATTACAGCTTGTATACTTTTTTTTTTATTGTGAACCGATCGTACAAAGACCATTTTGGCTCAAATTCTCAACTGCTGGTAGCCAATGACAATGTTGCCGCCGATCGCTACTACTGTATTGTCACGGCAAACCAGCAAAAGTAATTTCCAATTGTATATTTTTAAGCTGTCTGTATTTCCGCTTGTGTTCCATATATATAACTTTTTTTATAATTTCAAATACTGTACGGCATGCTACAACTTTTATATGGGCATTTATAAGGGCAGGTATTACCCAAGGTTGACAGATATGTGATCTTCCATATCTACACCTGCTTTTAAATATCCAGTAGGGTCACGGGGGGTGCTGGAGCTTATTCCAGCCGTCTTCAGGCACTAGGCGGGGGACACCCTGAACTGGTTGCCATCCAATCGCAGGGTACACAGAGACAAACAAGCATCCGCTCTCACACCTAGCCGCAATTTTAGTGTCTTCAATCAGCCTGCCATGCATGTTTTTGGAATGTGGGACGAAATCGGAGGACCCGGAGAAAACCCACACGGGCACAAGGAGGCTGTAGCGGGACTCGAATTTGCGACCTCTGCACTGTGAAGCCGGTGTGCTAACTACTGGGCCGCCCTGCTTTTAAATATATTTTTTTTTCAATTGTCAACTGAAAAACTATACAGAAGAAATGGGCTAGCGACTAGAATCTCTAAAGTGTCCATGGGCAGCATATTACATTTGCACCGGTTTTTGTTGCACCACCGCTTTCACACGATCGAAATAAGTTGCTTTAAGTGTTATTTGACATGATTTTTTTCATTTTTTGCAAATGCCACGGCTTGCATGGAATCCCCACTTGAAAACATGTGGCTGCATAGCGTGTTGATATGTGTGAAGTCTTGTGTGTCAGGTGTGTCAACCACACCTCTTGTCTCTCCTTGTACAGAGGAGTTGAAGTGGAGTCATGTCTAATTTTCCGTTCACTCCACACACTCCTTTCCTGCTCCACCAAAGCCCTCCTTTGCGTGCATGTGTGTGTGTGTGCGTGTGTGTGTGTGTGTGTGTGTGTGTGTGTGTGTGTGTGTGTGTGCGTGTGTGTGAATGCACACGCGTGTGTATGTGTGACTATGCATGGAGGGTCAACGTTCCTACATTCCTATAGTGTGCTGACTTAATGTCTCGCGTGCTGACTGAAAAGCAAGTCGCAGTGTTACCTGGATTAGCCACACCTCACACTCACTCCCTTCCATCTTGCACAAGCATAGTTGATGCTTTTATAAAGCAATCATTTTACTCTCAAATAGTTTTTGATCCTTTGTTTTTTTCAATTCTCGAAAGCCACAACATGGACTCATTTTTCATGGACTAGATATAAGATAACTGGAGTCACTGATGCTGAGAATGAAAATTGGCATCACTGCATTCTCTTTAGTGTATTTCAAGACATACTAGCGGTGGACACACTATTCCACGATTTTGGATTGGATTGGATTAGCCTTTATTAGTGTCCCGGTGGAGAAATTCACCATTCATAGCAGCAAAGTTATGAAAGGAAGAGGAAAGGAAAGAAAAAAATAGAAAAACAAAATACAGTAGCTGCTGGAAAGGAAGCCACTCTCGCGGTGTCATCTTGAAGTTTCTGTGTGCCCTGCGATTGAGTGGCAACCAATTCAGGGTGTCCCCTGGCCGAGTGCCCAAAGGCGGCTGGGCTCCAGTGCCCCCTGCGCACCTAATGAGGATAAAGTGGCCTGGAAGATGAATGGATGGATATTGCTAGTGTGAAAGGGTCACTGGCAGTATTAAGTAGGATGTTATTTATCTTGTTTTTAAAAAGTTCCTTTTGAAAGGGGACGTGATCTTTGTTTGACGCAGTCACAGCAATTGAGCACTGTTTTACTTTCTGCTTCCTTTAAATTCAATCTGTTGCTTTTTTATCTCCACAATCAAAGTCAGACAAGTTGTTTGCGGACACGAATATGCATTTGTTTTCCTTGTATGCCGCCTCGGAGCTTCTCTTCATCAAAAGGGAGGCTCTGTTTTCGATGAAATAACAGCTGTAAAAATTCAGCCATACGTTCATATCTGTTTCATTGTGCAGGTGTCCGATGCGATTTAATCATGTTGTAGAAAACCTAAGCAAGCGAGTGTGTGATGAAGGAAAAACAAGAGTGCATATGGGAGGGGAGGGGGGGCAATCATGGTCAGCAGTTAATTACAATTCAGACGGAGTGCCTCCAGGATGGAGGGAAAGAGAGTGGCTGCAATTCAAATCATCTCAGCTGGGCAAAGAAAGAGTGAGCCTTGGGAGACTGCGCTGCTTTCAGGCTTCTCTCAGTTTGGTGGTTAAAAATTAAACAGAGATGTCCTCAGTATTGAGGTTGGGATGAATACACGCTATAGCTTGGAAACATTTAATTGTCTACTGGAGAGCGGATGCGACCGGTCATCGGGGGAATTTGGGGTTTAACAAGATGGGGTCTCGTCAGCCTTGCTTTCAAATGAGACACAAAGTGATTCTTTTATGATATTGAGTTTGTCTGTGGCTGGGCCATTGTCATTCACCCGGGTGAAGGGAATCTACAAGATCAAGGTGCTTGCTTGTGGAACAACATTTGAGAAAAAAATGATTTATTTGAGGAGACACAGTGAGCGAGAAGAAAGTTGTACAGGCTAACGCAATTAAATAAGTATCATAAGATAATGCTGTTCGGGACCATAATCCACTTCCAACCAAACTCAATGCAGCCCTGCTTACCTTACAAGGGTGTTGACCACCACCTGCATACAGACCATGTTCACCCTCAGAAGGGGCCACTGTGTTTATTAGCCATTCTCAGTAAATGTTTGCCGATTGGTTTGACCCTAACCAGGAAGCCATCAGAATCAGAAAATCTTTAATCGTCCCGCAATGGGGAAATTTGCAGTCCACAGCAGCAATTTGAAAGGGGATGGGGGTGGGTGGCATGGAAAGGGCATATGAACAACTGAATTTCAAATTATCCAGATGGAAGAGTGATTACATCGCGATTCATTTGACGATTGTCCACAACCCCCTCCCCTCACAAAGACGCCGTCTTTCGCTCTCCTTCCGCAGTGAAACTGCCTGTTCACATGGGCTAAAAATAAATCTTCTGACTGAGCAAGGCCAGCCATTCTGTTCATGCATTACTTATGGTAGTGTTTACTTCTCTTTTTTTCAAGTGTACACCTTTGTGTCAATCAGGGGAAATGTATGGCTGTTATATTGTTCTATTTCCACAAATATTGGCAGTCTCACCCCCCCCACCTATATTCTGAATCATAGCTCGATAACAATCAGATTAGATTTCATTTCATTATATTATATTATATTATTATATTATATTATATTATATTATATTATATTATATTATATTAGGCATTATATATCTCACAGTGGAGAAATTTACATTTCACAACAGCAAAAACAAGACACAGTTGCTGCTGTAAAGGCAGCCAGTCTCGCAGCACCATATTGAAGTAAAAAACAACCCCAAAAAAACAAATAATGTCACACACACAACACACACAGTCAGTCATTGAATCGTAGCAACTTTCTGCACCTTCTTTGTCGAATGAAGCAGTTCTAGATGAAAAAGGAGAAGATCAAAGCCTCCTTTTCACCAGTGGATCAGGGACGTCATGTTGGAATGTGCATGTCTGCTACAAGCTACAGTAAATGTTGCAAACATGAAGCTGCAGCATCCATCAACGAAATGAGACTGTCTGACATCCCCTGTCCTACGTAAATCCGCTTCAATTCCAAGCCGCAACAGTTCCACATCCAATCGCAGTTCGTTATTTGAATTTTAGAATGGTGATAAATACTGTCAATAATCATGATTAATAACTTCTCATCTCTCTCTCATCTCATCTCATCTCATTTTCCGTACCGCTTATTCCTCATTAGGGTCGCGGGGGTTGCTGGAGCCTATCTCAGCTGTCTTCGGGCACGAGGCGGGGTACACCCTGAATTGGTTGCCAGCCAATCGCAGGGCACACAAAGACATACAACAGTCACTCTCACACTCACACCTAGGGACAATTTGGAGTGGTCAATCTGCCTGCCATGCATGTTTTTTGGAATGTGGGAGGAAACCGGAGGACCCGGAGAAAACCCACACGGGTCCGGGGAGAACATGCAAACTCCACACAGGGAGGCCGGACCGGGATGCGAACCGGCGACCTCTGCACTGTGAAGCCGTTGTGCTAACCACTCGACTACCGGGCCGCCTGATTAATAACTTGAGCCATTAAAATAATTTTTATTGCAAGTCACGGGCAATTGTCACACAAGTGTGAAAATAAAAAAGTACCCCAAATGTGACAAACTATTGCCCATTTTAAAATTGAAAGGTTCGTAATAAAAACAAATTCACATTGTCCTTGACCCATTCCTCCATGAATGCAATGAAAACATACCATTTCTAAATGGAGTGGAAGTTAAATCTTTTCTGATATTTCCTGCCCATATAATTTGGGATTGTTTCTAATAGATTTTTTAGATTTTAATAGATTTCTAATTCACGTTGCGTCAAGTTGCATTTACAGACTATTATTTTAGCATAGTCCTACTTCACAAGTTGCATTTACCGACTATTATATTTTGTTTTCAAAGGTGATTCCAACCTTTCCTGCTTTCAAGCCTGCATTCCTTCTCATGACTAGCTTTGGTCACCTGCATCTCTCTCCTGTCCTCGTGATTTCATCTCAGTTACTCGCCTTTGTTTTGTCTCATCAAAATAGGCACCATCTGAGGCACATGTATGACACAATTTCTGGAGTTTTCAGTATTTAGATTTTCTTAGATTTTATTTTATTTTTTGGTGTCAGTTGCACCCACTATGAAATAAGTTGGTTTCTGCTGAAATATAATAAGTGTCTTTCTTTTCTTATCCAGGTGACATTACACAGAAGGGCTATGAGAAGAAAAGGACCAAACTCCTGGCTCCATACATCATCCACACCCCAGGTGAATGGCTTTATTTTTATTAGTCAGCTTTATGTGTGGGCATTTTAAAAAGTGTCTCTCAATCAAATGGCTGTCAAGAGTACACAAGAATCATCCTGAAATGTATTATTATTATTATTATTATTATTATTATTATTATTATTATTATTATTATTATTATTATTATAGGCTCGTCATTGATGACTGCTGCCCCCTAGTGATATCATATATCTACCTACCGCTGGGGGACACTTCTATATGATGTACAGTAAAGTCTCGTTATATCGATATTCAAGGGAGTCCGAAAAAATATCGATATAACCGGGACTATCGATATATCCGACCCTGTTTGCATGTAATTTTCTCCGTGCGTGCATAGAAATAGTATCGATATAACCGGGACTATCAATATATCCGATATCGATATAACGAGACTTTACTGTGTATATATATATATATGATCATTCATGACCACATAATAAACTGTCATTTGAGAACATTATTGGGGGAGGAGGTTTAGAAGCTGAAAACTGTATATTGGGACTTTAAACTTGACCGACAAATTGGTGCTGCTGTTAAATCCAGCTTCTTTCATCTTCGGCAGCTGGCTAAAATAAAACCTCTCCTTTCTCATGAGCACCTTGAAGCAGTAATTTGTGCCTTTGGTACATCTCGGCTTGATGACTGTAATGCGCTTTGATTTGGAGTCAGCCAATCCTCCATGAAGCATCTCGAGCTGGTCCAGAATGCTGCTGCTCGCTTCTTGACTGATACTCATAAGAGGGAGCATATAACTTACTCTGGCATCCCTTCACTGGCTGCCTATACATTTTAGATTTGTTTTTAAATCTTTAAATGGCCTTGCTCCTCCTTAGTTCTCCAAGCTCTTTCACCTCTACACACCTTCCCGGAGCCTCAGGTCTGCTGACCAGCCATTATTAGATGTGCCAAAAACTAAACAGAGTTTTCCTTGCTTCCTCTTACACAAGGGTAGAGTATATATGTATGAATGGTTGCAATTGACGGCATTTACTTCCACCTTAATGAAGCAGAGCACTATAGGAAATGGATTGATTCGCCAAAGCATTAACTGACTAATGAAATATTAATTGATGGATTAATTTGAATTGTCTCTCATTTCCTTTGTCTAATTTTGCTGTCAGCTGCTGCTTTAAAGTACTGAATGGAATGAAAGAATAATTCACTGTTTTTTTTCTTCAATTCAAAATTCGATTCAAAAGTTCCTAATAAGTCTGTTTTGGCAACAAAAGCATTCAGGAAAGTTCTCTGAGTTTAATATAAACATTAATTCTTGAGTATATTTTGTTTTTTTCCCCTCCCACAGTAGAACCGCCCCCAAAGAACAATGTCCAGCTGCCCGCTCCCAGTTCCTCATCCAGCCATGGGCCTCCCCCTTCCAGCTCATCCCGTTACCATGAACGACGCTCCCGTAGGACACATCGCAACGGCGGAACGAGGGATGACCGCTACAGATCAGGTGTGAACATGGAATTGTGCGAGGCTTCACTCTATCCCATTTCTAATTTACAATTTAGAAAAACACAGTCATTTTTTTTCACCGGGGACAATTTAGCAGCTGCCGAGCGATCCCCCCCCCTCAAGGAGGACTCTCCTCTTTGCAAAATGACATCACTTCCCTGTGTGTGGGAGTCAGTCTTTTGGAGAACACAGGAATGTTGATCTATCAGGGGGGAAAATACAACTCAGCAGTGGAATTGCGGTCAGAAGTGAGACTGAAATGAATCTCTCTCCGGAATGAATCACACCTCTTCGCTGTCCTTTACCTCCTCCTCCTCTTGGTTGGAGCTTTGTTGTGACCAAAAGACATTTCAGATATCACAACTGACCTGCTTTTGTTCCAAAACAATGGAGATCGAAGTATTTATTAATTGCCACTGAGGCATATAAATCCCTTATGACTAACACAATTGACTTTACGCCCTGATTATGTTTAAACTTCCTGAAAATGTGCTGTACAAGTATTCAAGCAGAATATTCAAACGATTGATCTCTCTTGTTTGGAAATAATTTATATTTTGGACTTGGATCGTACATTAAAAAGCGAGTGTTTATAAACGCTACGATTCCGCTTTGGTAAAACAAAACGTGTCGTGATTCCCTCACCCTGCTATTGCCATAGCGACATTGTATTTAACCTCCCAGACGTGGAAGGAATCAGCCTCTCCACTGCACGAACCGCTAATATGTGCAAAAAGATCAGCAATTATGTAAGTGTGATGCTCAATGAGAGCTGCGTTTCATTTATTAATTAATTTATTGTATATTTTGATGGCGGAATGAAGTCAGTCTGTATCACAGAGTGGGTTGCTTACATATACCACATGGTGAACGCGTGGCTGCCCATGTAAATTCTAATGTGCTTGTGGGTGTCATCAAGCGAAAGGATCTGCAATTATGTGCGTGGGTTAATGAACAGTTAGCCTCCTCTTGTTAGATGACGCTTTCTGTGAGAAAAGGCGGCCTTTCTTCTGTTTCTTCCTCGTCAACAAATTATTTTGTAAAATGATTACAAATGTTACATGATGTTTTTACAGAGCTCATTGTGTTCGGAACAAAATGGGTTCTTTGTTGTTTTTCTCAGTACAATCATAAAACTGGCTGATTTAGGGACATGTGTAGTTATTTATTGGGAAAATATTGACTGTGGTGTGAAAAAAATGGATATTTTTGTAGCTACCTTATTTAAATTAAGTGGATGTGTTATGCTATGGAGGTCTACTTGTCCATTGAATTGGAAAAAAAGCATATGGCTTTATTTGTGATTATAATTTCTATATTGAGGATTTTTATGACACAACTTTTGAATATACAGAGGTACAACATATTACATATATTACATAAAGGTGTAAAAAATATATTACATAAAGGTGTAAAAAGTTTGCTATGAAACAAAGATGTTTCATTTCATTATTACTTGATTACTAGTCGATACTCTTTTCTATGAAGTAAAGCATTTTTTTCTTGTTTTTTTTTTTTCAGATATTCACTCAGAAGCAGTACAAGCCGCTCTGGCGAAACATAAAGAAGAAAAGATGGCACTGCCCATGCCTACTAAACGGCGTTCAACCTATGTGCCGTCCCCCATCGAAATGCGCACACCACCAGGTAGGAAAGAGGGAACGGAGGCCCTTTATTGGATTGGATTTGATTGGATTAGCCTTTATTAGTCTTGCAGTGGAGACAGTTACATTTCACAGCAGCAAAGTTATCGAAGGAAGAGGAAAGGAAATGTAGAAAAACTAAATACTGGACCTGCTGTAAAGGTAGCCACTCTCGCGGTGCCATCTTGAAGTCAAAACAACAACAACAACAACAACAACAACAACAACAACAAAAAACCAAGTAACAAATAATGTGACACAACACAAAAGACACAGCCATTCAATTTTCAGCACCCTCTTTGTTGTATGAAGCAGTTCTAGATAAAAGAGGAGAGGATCAAAGCATCATTTTCACCAGTGGATCAGATATATCATGGTGAAATGTGCACGTCTGCTACAAGCTAAATGTTAAAAGCAAACATGAAGCAGTAGAAAAAAGACTGTCTCACATCTCCTGTCCCACGTAAATCCGCTTCAATTCCAAGCCGCTCTGCGCTGACGCTCCTTTCTTCCCATTGCGGGCTCCTCGAGCCATGCATCCATCCAGCCGCAGACTGTCCAACAGCACCCACCTTTCCGCTGAACAAAGCGGGGTGTGAAAATGCTGCCCATTACAGGCCCAAAAAAATCACAATTGCATGACAGTCAAACGGCACTGGCATTTGTCCCAAATCAAAAACAGTGCTGGCGTACTCATGCTGCCGAAAAGGTGCAACCGCCCAACACAGTCTCCTCCTTGATAAATGTTGTTGCCAAAAATGCTGAAAAACAATCCATATCCATTCCACACAATGTAGAACAACTCAAAGTGACAATAGAAAACACAAAAACAACCACAAAAAAGCAAGGCTTGTGAGAGCACTTGCTGACGGCTCCCTACTCGGGCGCCCTCTTGGACTTCTTTTATATACACATCAACTACCAAGTAGAAACTTGCTTTTTAAATCTAATGGCTCACCATTTCCTGTTAGACTCCTCGTCGGCTTCTGAGGATGAGACATCAGTTCGCAGGCAGTCGTCGCTGGTCATCCCTGCACCTTTACTCAATCCCGGCCTTCAAGGCCCCGACTGTTGGATCAACCGCTCGGCCCTTGGCTCCTCCACATCCTCATCGGCCTCCTCCACTTTGTCCCACGGAGAGGCCAAACCGCAGCCTCATATCCAGCCGCAGCCTCAGTATAAGCCTCAGCACCAACCTCTGTACAAGCCTCAGTACCAGCCGCAGCACCAGCCCCAGCACCAACCACCTCCGCCGCATCCTGCTGCCATCACCAATATAATGGCTCACGGTCGCATTGGTGAGCCAGTCGACTGGGTTTAGCTGAACATGTTTATTTTAAACAAAGTAAGTTGTAATTTATGTAAGGGCATTCCGTATTGCGGAGAGTGGTAAATATACAGTATATATGTATATGTATATAATTCATACAGTTATTATTCAACAAATTAGGTGATGGATTAATTCATTCTTAGAACAGGGACCTATCAGAGCAGAGGTCTGGTTCCACCACCTCTGTCCATTCGGGATATACAGGTATATATATAGGGCCAGAGTTACCTGCACAACTTTAGTTCGCTGATGAAGCTCTTCGGATGAGGAGTGAAACGACTGAGAGCCAACATAGACGGGTTTATAATTCATGAATACGTTGTCATAATTTAGACCAGGTATGAGCACACAGGAAAATAAATTGTAATTTTAAGCCAAAAAGGTGTAACATTCCAAAAGACATTTTTATTAGTCATTATTGTTTATTTGGCTCAAATATTACTTATATACTCACAATATACTGTACATTAGGTTTTAGGCAATAATGTTCCGCTGTTCAATAGTCTTAACAAGACCGCAGACACAGTAAAACGTGGCAAACTGTCATTTTTTGGTGGGAACTTACCTAAAGCATGAGCACAAAAAAAACAGATAAATAAATAAATACATACACACATAAATTAATAATCGGTCCATGATGGTATCATTTTTCTTTTTGATTGACTAAATATGCACACAGTTTCTTCACCTATATCTTTTTGAAGTTAGTCATTTAGACATACAAAAATGTCTCCACTCCAGTACCAGGGTTTTTGTCATTGTCACTTGAATTCCAGGACCCACAGAATATTGAGTTTTAGGACTACATAAACAACCAATGCAGCGTAAGAAACCTGAGACTCTCTTCTTTCATCAGAAAAAGGAGTTAATTCCTAAATTATATGGGTCTGGAGTTATATGAGCTGGAAATGAGGGTGGTTGTCCAAAATACAATCCAATATGTACATATTGGTTTATATAGCGCTTTAACAACAGCTAAAGCTGGAACAAAGCGCTAACATGGGAAAAAAAGGGAAATTCTGCTCCCTTCTGGAAGGGAAAAAACATTGCCAAAGGCCATGGACAGTGCTTTATCGGCACCCAAACAAGAAAAAAACTAAACCTGAACAAATTCGGGAATGGCGCTCTGTCATATTTTCAATTCCCAAAATTAATTGGTGAATGGCAGTGAACTAAGAGTTAATTGAGCCCATAAAGCCCACCTCCAGTGATCATAATTTATACTTAAAAGTCTTGCATTTTGCTTCATATTTTGAGGAATAATATGTCAGTTAAATATATTTAGAAAAAAAACTGAAATACAGTAATTAGACAACATGCAACATGCAATAGAGTGTGATTAAATCCAGATCAATCTTGTGACCATCTTCTATTTTCAACTTGGTTCTGAGCTGCATCATAATCATCACAGAATTAATATACTTTCACAAATGCTCCTTACGATTGGGTCTTTTTTTGATTCCTCATACAGCCCCGCCTGAAAACATCGCCCAACCATCAGATGTCAATGCAGTCCTCCTGCCGGCCAGAGGCCCGCGGGTTGACTTGCCGTCCAACGCAACGGTCCGTGGGATGACTCGAGGGCACAGTCGCTCTAGCATGATGGAAACTGCAGACGGTAATCAGCGACCTTGCAACTGTTTGTTCTTTTATACTGTGTGGCAGCTTCTCTGAATCAATCTCTAAATTGAATTCCAATTGTCTCATTAATCGGCCTTTGCTGCTTTCTTCTGCTCTCACTCTTTTTCTGCTCTTGTCACGTTTTTGACGGGCCGATAGGAAGAATTAATCTCCAGAGTAAGGAAATGTCTTCATGTACTGTCCGCAGCCTTGTGCCTATGCTTGTTTTACCCTATTTCTCCCCTCGTGTTTGTAATAAATGCATACAGAGATCAATACGCACAGTGGACACTCAGTCCCAGTCCAAAAAACACTCGACCCAACTCTCTCACCTTGTTTTCCCTGTGATGATCCCACTCAAGGTGTGCTGCTTTTTCATTCCCAATCATGACACCAATGGTTTTCACTCCAAATGTTTGATTAGTCACATTTTGTGGGTTGAGGAGCAGCATACTGTGAGTAAGAGATGATGCCCAAACGGTGACATTTTTGTTTGTCTGTGCACGAGCAAGGTGCTTGTGATGATGTCTTGCAAACTCACGACATCCCTCCACCATTCTTGGGCTTTGTAGGGGTGCCAGTCAACAGCAGAGTGTCCACCAAGATCCAGCAACTTCTCAACACGCTGAAGAGACCAAAGAGGCCCCCCCTCAGTGAGTTCTTCACCGATGACTCTGAGGAGATAGTTGAAGGTGAGACACTCCCATCAGTCAAGCATTTTGTGTGCATGTACAAGCATATGATACAATAGATGTGCTTGTTTTTGAAATTTTATTATATTTCCACTTTGTTGCTCTTTTTTTCCACATCCGCTTTCCACTACCTCACATTAACTCACTCACTGCCATTCCCGAATTTATTTGGGAAAAGCATGACGTGGAACGCCATTCACGAATTAGTTTGGGTTTTGGTTTTTCTTGCACGAGGTGCTGATAAAGCGCTGGTCAGACCTCTTGCAATGTTTTTCCCTCGCGTGAGGGGGTAGCATTTTCCTTTTGTCCATGTTAGCACTTTGTTAGACCTTCAGCTGTTGTTAAAGCGTGATATAAATCACTATGTATTTGTATTGTATTTTGTACAGCCGCCCCCATTTCAAGCTCAGATAACTCCAGACCCATATAATTTAGGAATTAACTATTTTTTTTTCTGATGAAAGAAGAAAGTCTAAGGTTTCTTACGCTGAATTGAATGTTTATGTAGTTCTACAACTCAAAATTCTGTGGGTCCTTCGATTTGAGTGAAAATGACAAAAACCCTGGCACTGGATTGGACACATTTTTGTTCATTGTCTGGCAGTGAATGACTTATAACGCACTGACACAGTCGTCTTTCCTTCTGCTGTTCGCAGTTCCCCAGCCAGATCCGAACACACCCAAACCAGAAGGCCGTCAGATCATCCCGGTGAAGGGTGAACCCTTAGGGGTGGTCAGTAATTGGCCCCCAGCCCTGCAGGCTGCGTTGGCTCGATGGGGGGCGACGCAAGGGAAAAGCCCCGCCCTCACAGCGCTTGACATCACAGGGAAACCGCTCTACACACTGACTTATGGTGAGAGGCGATTGTATCAATGTCTTCAAATTGGCAATAAGTATGAGTTGAAAGTTGGCTCTGAGTTTTCATCTGCTCTTGAATGAATTGTCTTTTGCAGCATTTATATGTGCAATTTATCTTTTAGGAAAGCTCTGGAGTCGCAGCGTGAAACTTGCCTACACTCTCCTAAACAAGCTGGGTACCAAAAATGAGCAGATTCTTAAACCTGGAAACAGGGTGAGGACACAAAGGAGTCTACCATAAATGTATACTGTGTTCCCTTTAAGTGCAGAGGTGGGAGGGGTTTTGATTGCTCAATTGTTGTCATTTGATAGAATCAGAATCATCTTTATTGGCCAAGTGTGTAGAACACACAAGGAATTTGTCTTTGGTCGAACATGCTGCACTAATATCATCATAAAAAGACATGACAAATAAGTATGGACAACACTAATAAAGGCTAATGTAATAAATGTTTAAATGCTGGATTTGGTGCGCATGGATCGGTAGCACCTGCCTAAAGGGAGTCGCTGGAAAAGGTGGTGGGCAGGGTGCAGAAGGTCCAGTAGAATTTTTCCATGCCCTTGTTTTGGTTCTTGCAGTGTGCAAGTCCTCGAAAGTGAGAAGGACAGTGACAATTATTTTTTTCCCGTCGTCCTATCTGTCCATAGTCTGCAGGACTATGCAAAAAGCACATAAAAGGTCCCCTTTTACATACGGGAAACAAACAATCAGAATCCAATATCCGCTTAAGGAACACAGCGATTCAGTTAACTGGCGCTTTATGTTTATAAAAACAACATAATGTCCATTTTATGACTTTGTAGGTGGCACTGGTGTACCCCAACAGTGACCCTGGGATGTTCTGGGTGGCCTTCTATGGCTGCCTCCTCGCTGAGGTCATACCAGTCCCAATAGAGGTGCCACTCTCACGCAAGGTGAGGTGTTTCTCCAGTAAATGTTGATCATCCCTTAAGAATGAAAACAATTATAACATTTGCACGTGTGTGTGTGTGTGTTGGACATGTAGGATGCGGGCATCAGCCAGGTGGGCTTTCTCCTCGGTAGCTGTGGTGTGGGCCTTGCGCTGACCAGCGAGATATGTCTGAAGGGTCTACCCAAGACCCCCACTGGAGAAATAATGCAGTTCAAAGGTTGTAAAATCATAAAGTTTACTATTTCATAACATTCCAATTACGTCTCAGCTGCAATCATCGATAAGTAGATATTCTGAGCTCCTGTTGCGATGCACAGGCCGTACTTATGTAGCAGGTTAATGCTATCCAGGCTAGTTAGTAAAGGTGGATGCTGTTCTTACACCACGAAGCAGTCGAGACTGAATCTGCCGCACCTATTATGGTTACGTCACTGAGAAATTCCACACAATTAACCCAAAAAAAACTCCAGGCAGGCATGATCTCTGCTTTCTGAAATCATTTTAAAATGACGCTTCCATGCATTTACCTTCATTGGTGACATCTGCCAGGTTGGCCTCGAATGAAGTGGGTGATTACGGACTCAAAGTACCTGACCAAACCTTCAAAAGACTGGCAGCCGCACATCCCGACAGCCAACACAGACCCCGCCTATATTGAGGTGACAAAGCTGCTTTTCTTGAAATATCCATATGTCCATTTCCTCTCATTCTTATTCAGTTGCAAGGCTAAAACTTCTCAATCTTGACGATAAACGGGTGCAAAAAAGGATTGGATTTACCTTTATTTGTCTCCCAGTGGAGAAATTTACATTTCACAACAGCAAAGTGATGAAAGGAATAGGAGAGGAAAGAAAGAAGTAGAAAAACAAAATAGACGAGTCTCACTTGATCTGAAATATGATACTGTTCCTTCTCTCCCTCCTTACGCAGTACAAGGCAAATAAAGAGGGCACCGTGGTCGGTGTGGCGGTGTCTAAGGTCGCCATGCTAACCCACTGCCAGGCGCTGACTCAGGCCTGCAACTACTGCGAGGGTGACTGAATATAGATTTTCTCAATGTTCTACTTTTGTCTGAGATTTTAAATGTCTTATATTTGTCTGTCACAGGTGAAACATTAGTAAATGTCTTAGACTGTAAAAAGGACATGGGTCTCTGGCATGGGGTGCTTACGGTGAGTATACGGGTATACAGTATAGAAGTAATGTGCATTCAATGTCAAATGACGGCTTAGCCATTCACAGTAATGCACGATTGCACCGGAAGCATGAAGTGTTGTTTTGGATGTGTTAAAATTCACAATTAATCATTTGTTGTTCATATTTAAATTATAGATTGGTACAGTTATTATCTGGTGCTATTTGATCAAACCCCGTAGTACTACTTCCCTCCATTAAATTTATTCTGTGACTGTATACTGTAGTTAATTTGAGGGTTTTGAAAGGTGCTTATAAATGAAATGTATTATTATTATTATTATTATTATTATTATTATTATTGTTTATTATTATACTGAGTGATCTTATGTTGCTAAATAAGATGATCACAGTATCAGATGTATTGTTAAAACATCAGATGTTGTTTTCATACAGGCTGTGATGAATCGGGTCCACACGATCAGTGTTCCCTATTCAGTCATGAAGGCGTGTCCTCTCTCCTGGGTACAAAGGGTTCACATCCACAAAGGTAAAAAAATACTTTTGGCCTCCCGAGAATAACTTGCTCGAGACGCTTGATAGGTACGACAGTGTGTAAATTCTTATTCCACAGCGCGATTAGCTTTGGTGAAGTGTCGGGACTTGCACTGGGCCATGATGGCCCACCGGGAGCAGAGAGACATCAGCCTGGTGTCGTTACGTATGCTGATTGTTGCTGATGGCGCCAACCCTTGTGAGAAATCCTTTTTTTCCCTTCTCCAAACAGCATATTCAGTCATACGTTGAGCCTTGCCCATTTCATTTTGCGTTATTTTAGGGTCGGTTTCTTCCTGCGATGCCTTCTTGAACGTTTTCCAATCCCACGGGCTGAAGCCTGAGGTCATCTGTCCTTGCGCCACTTCCCCCGAGGCCATGACGGTGGCAATACGCAGGTATGGATTGAATGACACGCATTAGCATCCATACATTTTCTGAGGAGGCTGAGGAAACCCACTTGAGTACAGGAAGAGCATGCTAAGTCCATCCAGAAAGGTCAAAGTTGAGATTTGAACCCGAAACATCAGAACTGTCAGACATAGTGTCAAGAACTTGTACAATGTGCTGTCTGAGGGTCACAGGCTTGCACTGTGAGGCAATCATGCTAACCCGTTGCCCAATTTTGTTTTTCTACTTCTTCTTTTCCTGTCCTCTTGCTTTTATCACTTTGCTACTGTGAAATGTAAATTCCTCCACTGCAAGACTAAGAAAGGCTAATCCAATCCAACACAACACCCCACTTTTGGCGTATTTTTAGATGAAATGGATGTCTCCATTTTTACAACCTGTCGATAACTCATAATGACTAATTAAAATCATGCTGCTTCAATTTAAAAAGAAAAATATCTATTGGGGAGTGATTTAGATAATTGTGATTGACAACTCAATGTTTGATCAATCCCTCGTTCATGTAGACCTGGAACCGGGTGCACCACTTCCTGCCTGTGTGTTAGGTTAAATATTACAAGCCAATATTAGCATTAACAGTTACTTTAACGATTATAAACGTAATTAATCCCTTGTTCGTGTAGACCTGGATTGCCGGGTGCACCACTTCCTGCCCGTGCCATCCTTTCCCTGGGTGGTCTGAGCCACGGTGTCATCAGGGTCAACACAGAGGACAAAAATTCTGCCCTCACCGTGCAGGACGTAGGGCATGTCATGCCAGGAGGTGAGATTAAAGCAAAACGCAGGAAAACGAGCTCAAGGAAGCCATGAAAATGCCCCCCCCCATCCTATGTGTCCAGCTTTAATGTGCATCGTCAGACCAGACGGACCCCCACAGTTGTGTAAAACAGATGAGATAGGTGAGATCATTATTAACTCGCGGGCTGGTGGCACCATGTACTACGGCCTGCCAGGGGTCACCAAAAACACTTTTGAGGTATGGAACAGGAGTTGAAAGTTCCTCCTGCATAAATTATTTCATTTATTTTATTCATTATTTCATGTATTTTTTCTGTCCTTATGCTTAGGTGATACCGGTCAATGCTAACGGCGTTCCCATCGGAGAGATTCCATTTGTGCGCTCAGGCCTCCTGGGTTTTGTTGGGCCAGTAAGTTGGACAATTTTAATCACATTAGCCCCTAATATAACCCCCATCTTGCTTACCATACTTTTTTTACAACCCGAATTTGCAACAACAGGGCAGTCTGATCTTTGTCGTCGGCAAAATCGAGGGTCTCCTGCAGGTGAGCGGACGGAGACACAACGCTGACGACTTAGTGGCCACCGCGCTTGCCGTGGAACCGGTCAAGACTGTGTATCGTGGGAGGTGAGTGAATACTTGACCGGTTCCATACTTGCTTCACTAAAATGCTATTTGGAATTACTGTACTTGCGATGTTACAGGAAGGGAGTCAAAAACGGTGCGATGTACAAAATCAGACGTGTGTGTGTGTGTGTGTGTGTGTGTGTGTGTGTGTGTGTGTGTGTGTGTGTGCGTGCGTGCGTGCGTGTGTGTGTGTGCGTGTGTGTGTGTGTGTGTGTGTGTGTGTGTGTGTGTGTGTGTGTGTGTGTGTGTGTGTATCAGGATTGCTGTGTTTTCAGTCACTGTGTTCTATGATGAGAGAGTCGTAATTGTGGCTGAGCAGAGGCCAGATGCAAGTGAGGAGGACAGTTTCCAGTGGATGAGCAGAGTACTTCAGGTACTACTCGCCAAGCTAAAATGTTTTCATCTCTGTTGATTTACATGTTCTGTGAAATGTGGCCCGCTGTAAATAAAAGTGATCCACATTCCATCCCTCTTTGACTGTAACAGGCAATTGACAGTATCCACCAGGTGGGCCTCTACTGCCTGGCGCTGGTCCCAGCCAACACTTTACCTAAAACACCTCTTGGGGGCATCCACATCTCAGACACCAAGCAGTTTTTCTTAGAAGGCAGCCTCCACCCTTGCAACATCCTAATGTGTCCTCACACTTGTGTCACCAACCTTCCGAAACCCCGTCAGAAGCAACCAGGTAAATGTGTGTAATTGTTTAATGAATGAACGAACAATCGACCCACCGACTGAACGAACAACGTCTTTTACGATGTATAAGGCGCACCCAAAAGCCTTGATTTTCTTCCAAAGATGACCCTGCACTTGATACGCAGGTGCACCTTATATGTAAAGTCATATCAAGGTACATCAGGTCTTGCAACAACTATTAGCAGCCACCGACTCCATTTTTTTGTAGAAGTAGTGCATAACCGCAGCCTCTACTGTAGCGCCTTATAATGTGGTATTCCTTATATTCGGAAAACTTATCTATTTATATACATATTACATTTGGAAAACGTTTTTAATTTCATTCATTGAAGGTGTGCCTTATAAATGGAAAAAGTTTTAAAATACACCATTCATTGGGGGTGCGCCTGCAATGAGCCTTATACACCGGAAAATACGGTAAATAAAGAAATAAATGTACTTTAACACATTCTTGAATAGATTCATCACATAGCACATTGATGATACTAGAAAGCTTGAAACATTAGCATACATTTTTAATTAAATGAGAAAATGTCTGATAATACAGACGCTCCTCAGCTTACGAACGAGATACATGTATGTTGGTAAGGTGAATTCGTTTGTAAATTGCTTCACTGTTATATTTTTTATAGAATAATAATGATGTTAACAATACAATTTATTTCTAAGCACCTTTCAAAACTCTCAAGGACACTTTACAGTCACGGGATAAGAACATTTTGTATGTTTAAGGCTTATATACTGTAAGTTTGTATAAGGTTATGGTTTAAGGCATGTATAAGTGACCTGTATTGGTTTGTACTGAAAAATAAACATTTAATAAAATATATGTACTATCAAGATATGTACATGTACAACTGGAGAGAATACTACATATGTTACTACAAAAATGTTCGTATGTACCGTTGTTCGTAACTTGAATGTTCGTAAGTAGGGGAGCGTCTGTAATCTTTCTTTTTTCTTTTCATCAGCTCCTTCAAATATATAGACTTGATAGTATTTAAAATACAACCATGAAACACCACATGATATAACTGACAAATTCAAATACAGTAAAGTTTTGTTATATCGATATCGGTTATATCGATAGTACTGCTTATTCCGATACTATTTCTATGAACTCAAGGAGAAAATTACATGCCCGCAGGATCGGATATATCGATATTTTTCCGACTCCCGAGAATATCGATATAACGAGACTTTACTGTACTTTCTCTAGTTGGTGTCGGTCCAGCTTCCGTGATGGTGGGAAATCTTGTGGCAGGGAAGAGGATCGCTCAGGCAGCGGGCAGAGAACTTGGCATGATCGATGACCATGATCTTGTCCGGAAGGTAGTTTGGCCTCCCTCTTTTAAAACAGCCGCCTGCTTTTAAAACGTCTTTAACCTATCCTCAGAGGATGGAATATATTCATGTTCAGCGCAAGTATGCAGTCTGATGGTTCGGCATAGAGATAGAGAGATACTGTTTTAGGCCACAGGTTAGACTGAGTTGTTTCAAAAAACAAACTCTCTCTGTTTTTACTTGTCTTTGTGGATTTAGCTCTGTATGTGGCCCACCGTCATGGTAAGAATGATGGCCCCTTCCGCTATTTTCCTTATGTCCCTGTTTATTATTTTTTTTCTCACGCTCTAGCCAGTGCTGTATTGTGCTTGAATTTTGGTTGCTTGTGTTTTTGCCTGACACATGCAAAACATTAGGTGCAGTATCATGTCATGTGTATAACCTTTGTTTTATAGTTTTGATTCTCTTTTTAAAAGCTGTTGTTGTTTTTTTTTTTCATTTTAATTGTATTTTTTTTGTTTTGTTTTTGCAAAAGTCTTGATTTTTGTAGGTTTATAAGATTTAGATTTATTCAGGTCAAAGCCCCTCCGATAAATTCACTGGGCACTTCCCTTTTGTATGCCTCCACAACCGAACGGGATCACAGACAAGCACATATTTTGCTTTTGGAAAGTCCTCTTTTAACATGATGTTTAAGATAGTGGTTACAACTTGCAATGGTATCCATCCGCACGGTATCATGCTCCTGTTGTATATTCGATTTTGATACTCCTTATACAGTAGCTACATGATACCCAAGTGTCAGTATCTTGCAATGTCGTTCTACACCACTGCAAACATCAACTACAAAAATCAACATTTTGTGAAATGAATGTTGTCCAAAACAGAGTTATTAGCGTTGTAGCATTTAAGTTTGCATTATTTTCTGCCAGTGTACCTAATGTTGTGGCTGGTGAGTGTCCCTACCCGCTTTATTTAACATAAAAAGGCTTATAAATGAAACAAAAACATTTTTTCCCCCTAGCATCAATATTTGACGGAAGCACTACAATGGCGGGCGCAGACAGATGCAGATCATGTTCTCTACGTGCTTCTTAATGCCAAGGTAACTATTTGATCTGACAAATCACATGATAATAATGAAATCGATTTGCATTTCCTAAACTTTGTGTTTCGGTCTCTCTCTGCGATTTCCTTCCCATCCTGCAGGGTGCGGCAGTGAGCACGGCGACCTGCGTCCAACTTCACAAACGAGCTGAGAAGATTGCCGCAGCGTTGATGGAGAAAGGCAGCATCAACACTGGCGAGAACGTGGTTTTGCTTTATCCTCCTGGTAGGTCCCTTTGTTGTTATTTCAATTGATTTGATTGGTGGATCAATCAGCTGACTTTTCTTCATCTCATCCTGGAAGGTATTGAGTTGATCGCGTCATTTTACGGCTGCCTCTACGCCGGCTGCGTCCCTGTAAACGTCCGACCTCCACACCCTCAGAATCTGGCGGCCACACTGCCTACTGTCCGTATGATCATTGATGTAAGTTTATTTGTGTGTTCATTTACGATCCTGCTCATTTATATCATTTGTAAATGAAAAGTTTCCTTTCCCTTTAAGAAATTCTAATCTGACATGTGAATAACTGTTAATAATTTGGCACGCAGTGGAATTCTTCATGATGGCCATTTTGGTCTTTGATCGAAGCTTGTGTAGAACTTAACAATTTTGAAACTAGTGAGCATTTAAGTTAAATAAATGAGAAATTCTACCTGTCAAAGTTTGAAAAAGAAAATGTTTCTTGCAGGGATTTAACTCTGATATTAACTGGTTGTCACCAGGTCAGTAAAGCGGCTTGTATCCTCACCACTCAAAGTCTAATGCGGATACTGCGCTCCAAGGAGGCTGCTGCATCTGTAAACATTAAAACATGGCCGACAATCATTGACACTGGTAAGCTACTGTACATGCAACTCTTTTCACACGCATGTGGCTGATTCCTGCAGCACCATAGACAACCGACGTCTCCGGACAAGTTGTGTCCATAATTTGTAAAATGGCTTCAAATAACTTCTACTGAGCGTATTTTACAAAGATTCCACCGCATATTTTACGTTTTAAGACTCGCGCTGAATATTCAGGAAGTCTTGTTTTTGAGTTGGTGACGAGTCCGTACGTGATGTCACTCAAGGACCCCCCCCTGACCGACAAAAAGACACATTGTAGCAGTCCTTCATCACGTCAATGTATTTTGATGTACTGTTTGTCTGAGAACCTTGATGTTGCACCCAAAAGCCGCCAGAAGAGGGCATCCAAGCTCCATGGGAGGAATTTATCAGCCTGTGGAAACAGGCTGATTCATTCCTCACGGGAGCTGGTCGCCATTTTTGGGTGAGACATTCCCCCCGCCCGTTTGCCTCAAAATGACACGGAAAAAAATCTTTAATCGATTTCAAACTTGTATGCTTTCCTCTTCAGAACTATTTGAATCATATTCATAACTGGATATGTAACAAGAAAGCATATTCTCCGAATCTGAAGCCATTGTTTTGATTTTTCAGCAATGCAAGACGTCTTGGTGTGACATCACGAACTGGGGGCGGGACTTTCTGAAAATGCCCAATTCGCAGCTAAATTTTTTGCAGATTTTGGACACTAAATCATTTTTATTGGTGTTTTGCATTTGACTAAAAATATCAGCCTGCATGTTTTGGGTATTTTAGATGCTATAAAACGTTTTTTTTTATGTCAGTTAAGAAACAAAAAAGTGACATCGGTTGTCCTTTAAGTTTATTTTTTTATTAACTTTTCTTTGAATGAGCACCTTTGTCCACAATCAACACTTCATTTCCATTAATATTCGTTTTAATGTATTTTTTTTAATTTGTATTTCATTATTTCCTATTTTATATAAATTTCTCTCTCGGTGGTTGTTCACAGACGACCTTCCTCGCCGTCGGCCTCCTCAAATCTATAAGCCGCCCACAGCGGAGATGATTGCGTATCTGGACTTCAGTGTTTCCACAACAGGCATGCTCACTGGGGTCAAGGTGAGATAAGACAATATTATTTTTTTTTCCAAAGGTGGACAAATATGCTTTCTGAAGGATTTTTGCAGAAGAACTCGAAGGCAAATCCTGAGCTTGGTCCCTTCTGGTCTACCATCAATGAGTATTTCTGGATGAATGGACGAAAAATAAAAAAAACATTTAAAAAATGCACAGGCTGTCTCACGACCCAAAGAGAAATGTAAAAACAAAGCTTGCACAAACTATTGATTTTTCACTTCCTGCAACTTCACAGTTCGATTATCACAGCCCTTGATACATCGCATATTTTTTTCTCACCTAAAAAACAGGCTGCAACCGGCAGCGAAAGTCACTACGGTACAGTACTGTAAAACAACAGTGGGTCACAGAGAGCAGCATACAGCATTCATTAGATTACTATAATAGTAATAGCATTACTGTGCTGTAAATGCACAAAACTAACCAAAAACATCGGTTTCATTTCACCTGATAATGAGTCGACGATTAATCTCAACAAAATGTTCATCACTTTGCTTACTGTACATAAATACACCCCCACCCCCGACAATGGCTCCTAAACGCCATATGCTTTTTAAATCATCCAGCGAACCCAAAAACAAGAGAAAAATGATGCCAGTGAGTGAAAAAATAAACTTACTTGGCAAACTGAGGGAAGGCGAAAGTTATGCCGCTGTTGCACACCATTATGTCAATGAATCTACATTGCGTTACATCAAGAAAGACGAGTAGTGTACCTGTAAATATTGTACTGCATATACTGTATGTTTATAGTGGACTTTATTACATTACAGTTTTGTCCTGTACTACAAACATTTACTGTGCTTCTTCATGCGTGTCCTGTACTGTGTTTGGCCTTATAAATATTTTTTTGTACTCAAACACATGTAAATTTGCCAATACTGGTATTTTCTCTATCGCGGATCATCCCATTCCGCATTAACCGCAATAAACGAGGGATTACTGTACTTTTTTCTCCTGTTGCCGTGATTAGTCAAGTGTGTTATTGTCACAGTATTTGTACGGGGGTGCCCTCTAGTGGTAAACAAAGAATCATTTTTTTGAAATGTTCATTGCGAATATTAGAGTGGCTTTTTATTATTGTGGATTTATCTTCAGTCCAGTTAACAACTTTTGTTCAGTCGGAAGTCTGTACACTACAATACATTGGTAGAATCTTTTGTAGTTGTTTGTTTTCAGTTATATTGCTACAGACTGTGTGCAATACAATTCAGTTAAATCGGACTATACCCCCAAGTGGTCGCTAGCCACTCACAGGGCACATATAGAGACAAATGAGTACTGTATTTTCCGGTGTATAAGGCACACCGAACTATAAGGCGCGCCTTCAATGAATGAAAAACGTTTTCCAAATATATTATATAAATATCTAAAAGTTTTCCAAATATAAGGGACACCACATTATAAGGTGCTACAGCATCGCCTGGGGTTACACACTACTTTGCGAGACCTGTTATGACTTCACATGTAAGGCATATAGTTTAAGGCGCAGGGTCATCTATTGAAAAAAATGAAAGCTTTTGCGTGCGCCTTATACACCGGAAAATACGGTATTCACACCCATCAGTCTGAGTCGATTCATCCAAATGGAAAGAGATTGCGGCTCGTCCTCTAATTCTTCAGTCATTTGTTGATGAACTCACAAATGCACTCAGAGCTACAATTCAGCTTGGGTTGTTCAGCCCATTCAATCTATATCACTATTAATAGACATATCCATTAAGTAAGTGCCATGTTGTTCATTCTTGTCCCTTTGTTGTTTCAGATTTCACATGCAGCCATCAGCGCTCTGTGCCGCTCCATAAAGCTGCAGTGTGAGCTCTACTCTTCTCGCCAAATTGCCATCTGCCTGGATCCTTACTGCGGTCTGGGCTTCGTCTTATGGTGCCTCGCGAGGTGCAGTAAATTAAACCTGCAGTACGCCTTCAGTTGGTCATACGAGCTATCCTCTAACGCTGCCCTCCTATGATTTCTCACCCTGTAGTGTTTATTCAGGTCACCAATCCATCCTCATACCTCCTTTTGAGCTGGAGAGTTGTTTGTCTCTGTGGCTGAGCACCCTCAGTCAATACCGCGTCAGAGATACCTTCTGCTCTTACTCCGTCATGGAGTTTTGCACTAAAGGCCTAGGCACGCAAACTGAGTTGCTCAAGGTGCAAACCGCCATCCATATCATGGAGGGAGCTTCCTCGTGTTCAAAACTGAGAGACTTTCTGTATGTTTTTTTTTCCAGGCCCGTGGGGTCAATTTGTCATGCGTACGGAGTTGCGTAGTGATTGCAGAGGAGCGCCCTCGCCTGGCTCTCACGCATTCCTTCTCCAAGCTGTTTAAAGATCTGGGATTGTCAACCAGAGCCGTCAGTACTGCTTTTGGCTCCAGGGTTAACCTGGCTGTCTGCTTGCAGGTGAGTCAGCTGCCCATCGTTGTTAATCGATCTGCGCCGTATCTTCGGTCAACAACAATCTGGGGGCATCATATATGTAACTCGTGTAACGCTGTGTATGTGTTTGTGGTAGGGTACCACTGGTCCAGATCCCTGCACAGTCTATGTGGACATGAAGTCCCTCCGCCATGACAGGTAATCGTCATCAGTCGTCATTAACTCATTCACTGCCATTCCTGAATTTATTCAGGAATTGAAAAGCATGACGTGGAGCGCCATTCCCGAATTTAGTCGGGAATGGTGCAGATAAAGCACTGGCCATAGCCTTTGTCAACGTTTTTTCCCTTCCACCAGGGGGCAGCGTTGACTTTTTGTCCATTTTAGCGCTTTGTTGCAGCTTCAGCTGTTGTTAAAGCGCTATATAAACCAATATGTATGTGTTGCATTGTATTTTGGACAGCCGCCCACATTTCAAGCTGATATAACTCCAGACCCATATCATTTAGGAATTAACTCTTTTTTTCTGATTGAAGAAAATAATCTAAAGTTTCTAACGCTGTATTGGACGTTTATGTAGTCCTAAAACTCAATATTCTGTGGGTCCTGAAATTTCAGTGACAATGATAAAAACCCTGACACTGGAGTGGACACATCTTTGCACATCTGGCAGTGAATGAGTTAATAGCCCCAGCGACTTCCGGGTTGAGTAAATGCTGGCGCGTGTGGCTGCCGCATCTCACCCACAGAAAAACTTATCCTGTGACTGTAAAGTGACCTTGAGAGATTTGAAAGGCGTGTATAAATGAAATGTCTTATTATTATTATTAACATGTTTCAATCATATCAGCGTAAATGCCGTTTATATTGTCAATGTCATTTCAGAGTGAGGCTGGTGGAGAGAGGAGCACCCCAAAGTCTTCCGCTGATGGAGTCCGGGAAGGTGAGTTACTGTCTTGTCGTTCACTTGCTTCCTAGACTTTATTGAACCCTGGCACATCGAAATGAAATTGGATGATTTCCTACGGGCACGCTGGATGATCTCTTATGACACAGTACAGTATGTCGACTGCAGTTGAGTTAGTCGGCTCTAGCAGAGGAATTCAAACAACACAAGTACTGGCGGACCCCTAGAGAAAAATCCTTCAAAATAATCCACTTTATGACCATGTTTTGTTTCTTACCCCAGATATTACCAGGCGTTCGAGTCATAATCGTAAATCCAGAGACCAGAGGGCCACTTGGAGACTCTCATCTCGGAGAAGTACCCCGAACATTCATTTTTTTCCGTTTTTCTAATAACCCATACAAAATGAAAGTGACTTGGGACCAATGTTGAGCTTGTTTCTCGTAGGTCTGGGTGAATAGCCCTCACAATGCCAGTGGCTACTACACCATCTACGGAGAAGAGAGTCTACAGGCTGATCACTTTAATACCAAGCTTAGTTTCGGAGACCCGCAAACTTTATGGGCCAGAACTGGATACTTGGGTTTTGTAAAGAGGACAGAGCTTCTGGATGCCAGCGGAGGTAAAATCACCACAAATACTGTTCATTGAAAATCTTGAACAACATGAAGATAAGATCATACGCACGTGTCTGCTTGTTCAGATCGTCACGATGCTCTTTTTGTGGTGGGCTCATTGGACGAGACATTGGAGCTTCGAGGCCTTCGCTACCACCCCATTGATATTGAGACGTCAGTGTCTCGTGCCCATCGCAGTATCGCTGAGAGGTGAGAAGGCCTTTGACGTACAGGATTTATAACCCATTTTATTTCACATTTTTGTCGTTGGCGCACATACACCAAACACTAACAGGAGCTTAGGGTGCCATGAAATACATGTAAAGTGATTTATGAGTATTTCCAAATAATAAGAATACATTTCATTTATAAGCACCTTTCAAAACTGTCAAGGTCACTTTATAGTCACAGGATGCGTTTTTTCTGTGGGCGAGCAGCGGCAGCCACACGCGCCAGTGTTCACTCCGCCCGGAATCACTCGTACAAAGCTAGCTAGCTAGCTAATCGATACTGTAGTTAATAGCTAGCTAGTTTTCTAGCCAGCCAGCTACCTAGATAGCTAAGTAGCTAGATGGATGGATGGATACAGATAGATTGCCTGGTCAGAATTATTTTAAAAGAAAAAAGTTTTAAAATGTTATATTTCTAAGAACCACATAGCTTTTCCAATTTAGCTGAACTCATTTACTACAATTCCCGAATTTAGTCGGGGTTTGTTTTTTCTTGCTGGGGGGCTGCGTTTCAAGCTTCGGTCAGACTTCCAGCAATTTTTTTCCCTCCGAGGGGGAAGCATTTGTCTTTTGTACAGCCGCCCCCATTTCAAGCTCATATAACTCCAGACCCATATAACTTAGGAATTATCTTTTTTTCTGATGAAAGAAGACAGCCGAAGGTTTTCTTATGCTGCATTGAATGTTTATGTAGTCCTAAAACTCAATATTCTGTGGGTCCTGGAATTTGAGTGAAAATGACAAAAACCCGGGCACATTATCTGGCATTGAATGAGTTAATGCTAATAAACAATTCAATAATCTTGTTGTACCCAGTGCTGTGTTTACATGGACCAACCTGCTGGTGGTGGTGTCGGAACTTTGCGGTTCAGAACAGGACGCGCTGGACCTGGTGCCTCTGATCACAAACGTGGTCCTGGAGGAGCACCACCTCATTGTGGGCGTGGTTGTCATTGTGGACCCCGGAGTCATACCCATCAACTCCAGGGGTGAGAAGCAACGCATGCACCTTCGTGACTCCTTCTTGGCAGACCAGCTGGATCCCATTTATGTTGCTTACAATATGTAAGCGCTTGCCGCCATCTTGGCCTGGTTGGCGTGCACGTCACAGAACCGCCCCACTACCGAGTGACAAACCCACTGCATGTCTGTGACTGGACCTGTCATATTTGGATCCTCACTGTGTTTTATTGATAGATTTATGAAAGTCATTCCGAAGCATCAATACCCAGCTGCCAGGAGTGTTTGATTACAAAGGAGCCCCCACAAAAAAAGTCCTTGTTGGTTAGCCTGACCACATAAGGCCATTTTTAAAAAATCCTGTTTCTTGCCTGTAAGGAAAAAAAAGAATCATGTCCACACACCTCTTGAAACACGTTCCTCATAGCGGTGACACTGATTGAAAGAGCTACTACACAACTTGAAATATTTTTTTTTACATGCAGCTTTTAAACAAATGCACACGCATGCATGTACTGAGCCGGTGTTGTTTCCCTTAATTTAATTGTTTTTTACTAAGCTTTGACAACAATTGTGTTACGAACAACTTTGTTCGTTTAGTTAGATGAAATGATCTTGAAGCCAAATCTTTTCACAGCTTTCCTACCCTGAAATACAATATTTCCTGCCTTATAGACTTTCAGCCATACATTCCTCTTCTTCCTTTGAATAAATCTATTTTTAATGGCTGTTTATTTTTTTTTTTTGGCTTTTATTGGCAATCCTGATAGACAGCCAAAGGATTCAAATAAGAGGCCTGTACTGTACTTCAAAGCCTCTTTGTATTTTCGATACTCTTACTGTAAAGATACTTTTAAGTGTATAAATGTATGAAAAAAATAATAATGTCCCTAGATGGTTGGTTTGGCTGCAAGATGGTCACAGAAAGACTGTAAATAAGAGTGAACCCATTTAAGGAAAAATGCAATATGAGTCACGTGACAGGCAGTCAAAATAAATATCTGTAAATCATCAATGGACATGTAACCTTGCACTTTCTTCAAAAACATCTATTTTATTACAATAAGGCATTATATGTACCATTTCAGGAATATATCATCAGGCATGAGGGGCTCATGAGTTTTACAGAAAGGCTGTTACTATTTAATGCCATTTAAAAAAGCATTTTTAACATTTGTAATAAAAAACGGCACGAAAAATGCGCCTTTCTACCTTCCCAGCACTGAAAGTGCTTTCCACCATCGCCTTGTTTAGCCAATCGCACGCTGACGATGAGCGAGGTAACAAACCAACTTGTGCACAGGCTGAATAACTACATCAGGAGCAATTAGAGGTCCAGACGGGTCACGATAATGTGAGAAACCATCCAATGTCTGTTTACAGGTTATTTTGTCATTACTTTTCCAAATTTTCAAAATAAGTGCACCAAATTTATGATGTGTGTTTTATTAAAGTGCAGTCAAGGACGGCACCCTTCCTCCTTCACTTTAAAGTCATTTCAATGTTTCGTCTTTGTGGAACGTTGTGAAGGTTTATTTGCAGTTTCATTAAGTTTCTCTATTGGGGTGATCAGCAGCAAGTCGTGTATTCTTCACCGTTGGATCTGTAACTTGCTTTCGTGGCACAACCTGACTAAAATCAATTGAATTAGTGTGAGGCGGGACATTATTTACATTAACAGGTGTGTGCCAATGACCTGCAATTGTGTGCTTTTCTTTACCATCATTTGTAGCAATTTTGTCCTGGACGATATTATCTTAGTGATGAACTTTTAACTTTTTAAATGTAGATGTTTTTCAAAGTTGCATTACAACCTGTCTAACACGATGTTAGCAATATCACTGCAAGCTATAACCCTTGAAAAGCAGCGCTTTGCACTGTCGACAACATACTGTACTGTAAGTCACGTCAAGATGTGTTTTATCCTGCATTTCATGTTTCATGGAATGCATTGGGAAGTTTGCAAAACTTGTCATTCGGCTTCACTCCATGTCGAAGTCCAGATGGAAGAAATTGTCATTTTTCACTTTTTGCTTTAACGACGTGTCCCATTGTGGCAGCGGAATGTTTGCATGGCACAAACATGATGTGAACTGCATCTCATCTTGAGACAAAAAGTGAGAATGGGATATAGAAATAGTAGTAGAGCAATCGTGGATATGTTCGTATATATTCAGGGAACCAAACTCAGCTAAACAGGGATGGACCAGGTGGTCCCTTGGTGCAAATCATGAAATTTCCAATCAAGTTTATGAACAAAGAGGAGCAGATACTATCCATATACATTCAACTTACATTACTAAGATAGCAACATGTCTTATTTTGACTTCCTTCTCTTCTTTGTCATTTCTTACACACTATGCAAACCTGATGACTGTGCAGTTTTGTTCAAGCCTGCACAATCTGGTCAACGATGCTGATAAATTTTTAATTACCATGAAGTCACTGATCACGTTTTCAAAGTACTTAGGGCGGTATTAATCTTGAGTTGTTTTGTTGATATTGTATATGCACCCTCAGCATGTTGTCTAAATATTAAATATAAATTCTGGTCCATGAAAATGTGATGACATGGAAGGAGGCAATTGAACTCAATGTAGTGTAGAAATCCAGGTGGTACAACCCGTTTGTTATTTTATGAGTTGCTCAGTTGTCCTTTTGTTTTATACTGTAAGAGGTATACGGAAAAAAAATCAGTAATAAAAACAACATTTAATCATGTCTGGTGAGCCCGTGCAGTGGTTTGCACTTTCTGTTCAGTCCTGATATTTGCAGTGATGCGTTTATTTTGAAAGGACGTTGAAACATTACAATTTTTTTAGAAGAAAAATAAAATAATAAAAACAAACAATAATGAAAAACCCAAAACTGTTATCGATAAACGTTTCAGACGAATGGATGACTGAGATGGATGGGTGGTTCTGTACTTAACAAATGACGTGTGTAATGACGGAGTTGGTCCAGGGTGGCGCTAGTGTAACTTCGTGGACGTGAGCTGCCGTTCAACCGCAAGAAACAAGAAAAGGGGGCGGGCGGAGGGCGGGGTGACGTGCTCCATCCTCTGTGACGTACTTTGTCACAGAGACTGCCGTACGAGGCCCAAATTTATGACGTCAGTTTTTTTTCTGGCGGACACTTATTGATCTTAGATATTTTGTGAACACTTTCGGGCTGGATACAAGCCTCGTGTATCTGGTTGTATTTATAAATCTGTGTTAAAAGGGATTTCGGCCAAACTCGCGGAGTAACTTTCTTCTGTGTTTATAGCGTGAAAGTCAAAATACGAATTCTCCGAAGCCTACCCCGTGATCGGGAGCTGTTCGGTGGCCTTTGAAAGGTAAGTCAAACCCGGCTGTTGCATTTTCGGTCGCCGCCTTCTCCGCCGTGGTCGTAATGGCGGCTGTTGCTTCGTTTAACTCCGCTGCGCCTCACGAATAAGGTAAGGTGGAGTTCGTTTAATGGCTCCCCCGTGTCGCTGACGTCTCTTGACGCGGCCAACCGAATGCCAGTGACAGAGTTGCACACATTGGCTCACCAGAGACTTACACAAGTTCGTCCGTCCTGTGAAGCACAGTGGCGGGACTTGTCTTGCGCGTGCTTCAATAACTGTTGATTTGAGCGATTGAAAGAGTCAGCATCTGCTTTTATTGTGTCCTTTTTTGCATCGGGCGTTAGCGAGGCAAAATCGACGCCGTCGCAAGATTATTTGGAACGTTTCTTTGCTAACGTTTTCATTCGGTTGTTTTGGTCCTCTTTTTCAAATGTTGGACACACCAACTTTCAACGAGGCGAAAGGGGGTCTGGGGGTTCTTAAACTACATAGATAAATCGGGCCCACCACCGATTTAAGGGTCCAGAGTTGTACTCAAATGGGCAACACCTCATTTTTTTCCGGTAGCTGTCAATTTATTGAAGGACCATATTTTTTAGTGGTTAGAAAATTGCCTTTGTGCCAATCGGAAAATGGTGCTTGCTGTTACTTGTAATAATGCTTAAAGTATCACATCATATTATTGTTAAAATTGATCTGACAATCACACCCATGCATCCACCTTATTTCTCCAAATGTGGTTACAACTGTGAACTTCAAACATCGTCGTGCTTTGAAGCTTATAGTATTGTGAGAATTGTTTTCAAAGGCCAGGTCACCTAAAACTATCCAAATGACCTTTATTTACCAAGATAATTTACCGATTCCTCCCCCTTAAAGGGAATTTTCACTCCAGTGGTGCTTACAACTTTGAATGCCGGGGTTGAATTGAATTATTTTAATTGCATGACATTTTAATTGCATGACATCACGTTATTTTCTTTTGCTCCTGAACATTACTAATTTTTCCTATCGCTGAACCAATCAAACTATCAATAAAGATGTAAAATCAACATTGCTTCAATTTGGTTTTATGCTTTGAAGTGGGCTGCACAGTGAGCGACTCATTTATATGTCGCACTCACAGTGCAAAGGTGCTGGGTTCGATTCCAGTTGAAGCCTTCCAGTGCGTCGTGAGCCTGCACGGGTTTTCTCTGGATACTCTTGCAAATTGGAAAATGGATGCTTTGAAGTTCATTATATATAGTTTTAACCCCTTGTACTGTAAACAATATACTCTCACCTTTTTCAATTTCATACATGGTCCCACCCATCATTAGTTTCCAGTTTTGTGAAAAATATGCCTGGCATTTTTTTCTGTTTCAAGTACTGTATCATTCTGCATGTCTTGCTTTTCCCAGTGAATTGTTTTGACACTTTTTTGAAAGGAAGCATTAACATCCTGAAGTGAGACGTCAGACACTAAGCAGAAGAATTTTTGTTATCAAGTGTCCGTGTTTCCTTTTTAACTAGAAACAATTATCACTGAAAAAATGTTTGACGCAAGACGAAAATAATTGCCGTCTCCTGAATTGCTCAGGATATGACTTTCCTCACTACTCTCTCCCCCATTCGCATTTTCTTTATTTTTTTCTCCTTATGCGACAGATTATACCTTCCTCATTTCAGTTTGTGTGCTTCTTGTTGTGGTGTGATGGGAGTTCTCTCAGAATTGCTCAATACAATACTAACAACTGAACATTAGAAAACACAAACAGTCCAAACTGTTCTTACAGTTAAATCGTAAACTGTTCGCTTTTCATCATGACATTTGAACAAAGTGTCAAAATAATTGACATGGTTTTCAAGACAAAGCATGTTTATTATTTTTCATGTTACCTGTTGTTTTTCCAAGATGTCACTTGGTGGTTCTCCTGTGACCCTCGTCCAGCTGCCAGGGGGCCAGCTACAGGTTCAAGGAGTGATCCAGTCTCCACAGTCAGTCATTCAGGCTCCACAGACACAGACTTCCCAGGTCAGACCATGGCCACTTTGCCATGTCAACATCTTCCATCCCAATATATTGATGTATTTTTATTTCAATAACAATATCAATCCAAAAATGGTCTGATGAGAATCAAAAATCCTTTATTAGTCTCACAATTGTGAAATTGCCACTTCACAGCTGCAAATGAAAGGAAGAAGAATAAAATGTAGGCGTTGATCACTCGCAGGGCCATCTTGTATTCAAAACAACAAAATAATAACACATGAGACACAGAATCTTAAGCACTTTTCTGCATCCTCTTTGTAGTATGAAGCAGTTCTAGATGAAAGAGCAAAGGATCAAAGTGTCCTTACATGGATTACAGATGTCATGCTGAAAATGTGCACACGTCTGCTACAGGCTAAGTTTTGAAAGCTAACATGAAGCTGTAGCATCCATTGATGGAAAATAAGACTAATGTCCAACGTAAATCCACTTCAATTCCAAACCGTGACTCCCAATTCCACATTGGCATGTTGCGTGTCCTTTTGTCTCCTCAAGCCATGTATCCATCCATTTGCAGACCGTTCGCTAGCGCCGATCCCTCCGCTGAACGAAGGAAATTAATGTAAAGCTTTGATTTTCAACAATAATTTCACAAAACAAAAAAAACAATCATAGAAAAGAAATATACGTAAATAATAAATCAAGTATCAACTGACTAAAATATCTGCCACAACTTTTTCAGTTTATTCCTTTAATTATAATACTATAGCACATTCATTAAGGTATATTTTGTGTAGTTTTAAGGCTTAGAAAATTAGAAAGTAGAAAATCATGTTTTATGGGGACCTGGGAACGGATTATTCTCATTTTAATGGTATCCTATGGGAAATTAATTTTTGGGATACACACTTTTCACCTTACACACTCTGGGAACCAATTAAGTTCGTAAGCCAAGGTTCGTAAGCCAAGGTATCACTGTATTTGGCACAAATAAAAATCAAAAAGAACTGGTAATCTCAAATTACATCCATGGTGTCCTGTCGCGTATCCACCATACTAGTATCAAACAGACCATCAGTCAAAATCTTTGTGATGACGACTTGCCACACTTTTCTGCCACAGGGTTCAGATACTGACGATTCCCAGGATTCGTCAGAAAGTGGAACCACACCGCAAAAGACCCGAGAACTCCTGGCTCGGCGACCGTCATACAGGTGAGAAACCCAAAAGCTCCTCGTCAACCAACGACACAGAAAAGTGCTTGACAGTCTGATTCTTCTTCACTCATTAGAAAAATCCTAAATGAACTTTCATCTGAGGGCGTCACGCACAGCGAGGGGAAGGACAGCTCAACCACGGGGGTTACGGGCGTAACCATACCCGCCCCCATCTATCAGACCACCACCGGCCAGTATAGTATGAAACATTCCTTTACCGCACAACACACTGCGCAAAAAAAACATTTCTTAATTTTAATTGCATGCATTTTATGCTTATTCCAGTTACCGTAACACCAAATGGAACCATCCAGTTGACGAATCCCGGACCTGATGGAATTCAGGAACTTCAAGTTGCCATGGCCAACCCTACCGGAGGCCAGCAAGGCACGACGATCCTCCAGTATGCTCAGACCCCTGACGGCCAGCAGATATTGGTACCGAGTAACCAGATGGTTGTACAGGGTGAGCCGTGATTTCATTTGGCGGCGCCTTTGGTGGGACCTTGGGTTACAAACCCCTTGGCTTACGAACTTTTCGGTTTACAAACGTTACATTTATGAAAATTTTACCTTGGCATACAAACTATTTTTCGAGATACACACGGAGCTGCCACAATTAGTAATGTGTCGTTCACGAACGAGCCCGTTCTCCGAACAAGAAAATGGTGGCCAATGTTTTTGTCCGCCCCCAGTCTTCGGTTAAAGCCACGTGATTGGTCAAGAACGCAGCAGTGGGGGGTGGGGTTACAGACAGAGAGAGAGTGAGGCCGTTCTCCCAAAAACAAAATGGCGTTTTCGGTTAAAGCCACGTGATTGCTCAAGAACCCAGCAGTGGTTAAACAGTAAAGAGAAAGGCAGACAGAGAGAGAGTGAGAGAAAACACACACACACACACACACACACACACACACACACACACACACACACACACACACACACACACACACACACACACACACACACACACACACACAGAAGCATCCATGCATATCGAATCTGAATGCTGTGTTTAAGACAAGTTGCGGAGTTCAGGACTTCCACCAAGATTCAAAGTTAGTGAAACCAATGCAGATCAGCAAGGCTGCACTTTGAATTTGTAAGTTTTCCTGAAAACCTAATCAATAAAATGATTGTATTAACCACCCCCAGCTGATTGCATTACCATAGCCTGAAAATGAATTGTCGATTGATTTTTTTTTCCTCGGATGATGTATTCAAATGACTTGTTTACATCTTGCACAAGCGTACCAAAAACGTCAGCCGTTCTTTAGTCATCACACTTGTGACCACAATCATGTTGCTGTTTTTCTAAGATGCAGGGGGAGAAGTCCAAACGTACCAGATTCGTTCCACGCCCACCTCCGGCTCACTACCCCAGGCCTTGGTGATGGCTTCGTCTTTGGGATTGCCACAGAGCAAAAGCGAGGATCCAACGATGAAGCGGGAGATTAGGCTTGCAAAAAACAGGTGATTTGCATTCAGTATCTTTGATCTCATTCACTGCCAGACGATGTGCAAAAATGTGTCCACTCCAGTGCCAGGGTTTTTGTCATTGTCATTCGAATTCCAGGACCCACAGAATATTGAGTTTTAGGACTACATAAACATTCAATACAGCGTTAGAAACCCTAGACTCTTATTTAATGGGAAAAAATGAGTTAATTCCTAAATTATTTGGATCTGGAGTTATGAGCTTGAAATGTGGGTGGCTGTCCAAAATACAATGCAATACATACATATTGGTTGATATAGCGCTTTAATAATAATAATAATAAAAAGAATACATTTCATTTTAAGCGCCTTTCAAAGCTCTCAATGACACTTTACAGTCACAGACAAGCATAGGTACTATAATAAATAAAATACAATCACAAATAGAATACAATAAATACAATACAATTATAAGTAGATTGTTGTTATGACTGTTGGGAGGAAGTGACTTCCAGAGTTTGGGGGCAGAGCAGTTGAAAGCTCCGTCCCCCATCGTGCTGAGACGGGCAGGGAGGGGGGCACACAGAGGTGGAGGTAGAAGAGGATCTGAGGGAACGAGAGGGAATATAAATTTGAAGGTCAGATAGGTATGGGGGGGCAAGGTTATGGATAGCTTTAAAGGACAACCGACGTCACTTTTTTGTTTCTTAACTGACATCAGAAAAACGTTTTATAGCATCTAAAATACCCAAAACACGCAGTATGATATTTTTAGTCAAATGCAAAACACCAATAAGAATGACTTAAAGTGTCCAATATCGGCAAAAAAATTGAACTGCGAATTGGGCATTTTCAGATAGTCCCGCCCCCAGTTTGTGACGTCACGCCAAGACGTCTTGCATTGCTGCAGAATCAAAACAAGGATTTCAGATTCGGGGAATATGCTTTCTTGTTACACATCCAGTTATGAATATGATTCAAATAGTTCTGAAGAGGAAAGCATACATGTTTGCAATCGATTAAAGAATTTATTCCGTGCCATTATGAGGCAACATTGAGGGGAGATGTCTCAACAAAAAAGAGGCACAAAATGGCGACCTCCTGTGGCCACCTCCGTTTCCACAGGCTGATAAATTCCTTATATGGAGCTTGGACGCCCTCTTCTGGCGGCCTTTGGTTGCAACACGAGGTCCCCAGACCAAACAAGTACAGCGTACAATGCGTCTTTTTTTCCATCAGGGGCGTTCCTTTCGTGACGTCACGTACGGACTCGTCACCAACTCAAAAACAAGACTTCCTGAATATTCAGCGCGAGTCTTAAAACGTCAAATATAGCTATATGCGGTGGAATCTTATTAAAATACGCTCAGTAGAAGTCATTTGAAGCCATTTTACAAATTATGGACACAACTTGTCCGGAGACGTCAGTTGTCCTTCAAATGTATGAAGAAGAATTTTGAAGTTGATTCTATATTTGACGGGGAGCCAGTGGAGCTCTTGGAGGACGGGGGTGATATGGTGAAAAGATGAGGTTCTGGTGATGATCCGGGCTGAAGAATTCTGGACGACGTGAAGTTTGTGGAGAAGTTTCTGGGGGACACTCAAGGAGAAGTGAATTGCATTTTATTCATTTAATAACAGCTGAAGGTGGAACAAAGCGCTAAAATCGACAAAAAGGAAAATACTGCCCCCTCGCGGAAGGGAAAAACATTGCCAGAGGTCTGGTCAGCACTTTATCGGCACCGAAGCATGAAAAAGCAAAACCCAAACAAATTCGGGAAATGGCTCTCCGTCATATTCTCAATTCCCGTATAAATTTGTGAATGGCAGTGAATGAGTTATCTTAAAATGGCCACCCCCAAAAAAATCTTAGAGACATATGGTCTTTTTTTTTTTGGTGGCAGTGGGGAAGTTTTTTGTTGGATTGATTACTTTGCCGCTTCTTCTTTGTTACAGGGAAGCGGCCCGGGAGTGTCGGCGAAAGAAAAAGGAATACGTCAAATGCCTTGAGAATCGAGTGGCAGTGCTCGAGAACCAAAACAAAACCCTGATTGAGGAACTCAAAAGTTTAAAGGAACTTTATTGTGTGAAAACAGGATAAATTGCACGATGGTGTGCAGAGACTGTGCGGGAACCCCTCTGGGCTTTTTTTTTTGACGCTCATGTTTCTGGGAATGCTTCAGGTTGAGATCCACGATCTTTTTACTCCGCTCAATATAGCAATGATATATACCTATATCTAAACATAAAAAAAAAAGAAATTGGACATTTTCCAGCTCCTTTTTTTTAAACTAATGCTATAACATTTATAGTTGTGTATATTTTTAAACTGGGAGGTTTGTAATGATGAGCTTTTGCTTTTTGACTCTCAATTTCTAAAAGTTGATGAATTTCTAAATGTTCTTGTTTTTAAAAAAAATGCTGTTTTTGCTTTTTTGTTTTGTTCTACCAACAGCATTTACAGAAATGACTGTATTAGTTCTATAAGAACATGTTTGCTGCACAGAAATTTCTCGTATTCCCAATAAGGAAATGTTACAGTTTACATTCCTTATCTTTGTGCAAAGGGATATAAAGGGTAAAAGAAATATTGTGTGATTGTTCATTGGCCTTTACTGTTTTAGACAATCTGGACCACATTTGTTCTTTCTTTCTTTTTTGTACAGTTGTCTAGAGGGTGACATTTTTTTCCTCATGGAAAGGAGAGTGGCTGTGGAACAGTGTATGAAATGTTGCTCTTTCTGTAAGTAAATAATGTATATTTTCACACTGTTTGCTAATCATTTTTTGGGGGACGAAGTGAACATCTCAGTGAGCGCCAGGCAACCTTTTTCTGTCATGGGCCATTTTTTCAGAAAGTCATATAAAACGTATCGATTAAAAAAAAACTTATGTATTTGTCACTAAGATGAGCATTTTGGAGTCTAATGATTTGCTGTTTGTGCATAGAATTGAAAGGGGGTGAATAAAATGCTCAAGAGGTTTGTTTGTCCATCCACGCAGGATAAGAATGGTCAAGTCTTGAAATGTCATTTAATGGAATAGCCCATAATATGGGGCCGTATCACTGAAGTCACTGGCGCCTCAAAGTGGTTAAGGTGAACCTGAGAAAAGCCGGCTGACTCCAGATCTTTCCATGTAGCTCTTGTAATCACGCAGCCATCACTGATAATGAACCACAAAGGTTCGAGTGTGTGTTGGAGGAAAAAAGTGAAAGTTGAAGGCTTTGACACCACATGTTCCATAAAGTAGAAGGCTCCACCCTGGAAGATAAGACAATATTCGTGTTTAGACATTTTTGTCCATCACCAAATCTTTCTTATCGTCTGAATTCATGTTGTGCTTGTGTAATTTTGGTTGCACAGAAGAATGCGTTTACCAGCGGGTTTGAATGATAATACCTCCAGTATAAGATGCCCCCTCCCACATCCCCCACCCAGTGTCACCTGTAATAGATTAAAATGGAATTTAGGCCATTGACAAATGAAAAAAGGCTGTCAGGAATATGTTTTTATTGTTCCTTAACTCATTCACTGCCAGATGATGTGCCAAAATGTCTGTCCACTCCATTGCTAGGGTTTTTGTCATTGTCACTTGAATTCCAGGACCAACATAACATTGAGTTTTAGGACAACATAAACATTCAATTCAGTGTAAGAAACCTTGGAATCTCTTCTTTCATCAGAAAAAAATGAATTAATTCGGTTTTCGACCAAAAAGTTCATTTTTAATGCCTCGGTTTGCAGCCAAAATTGGGTTTTTGTCCTAACCGAGCGCACCTGAATGCACCAATCGAGTCCCATCTGCTTAATTACACGTCACTTTGTGTTACGTCTAATTGTGAACGATGCATTAATATCGTGTTGCGTTCCATTGAGACCAAGCGTGTTTGTATTGTTCAGTCACAATTAAAAAAAGCAGACAGATATTACATTGCTTATAATGGGAAATGGTTTGCGAACAGGTTTCTGCTCAAAAACTCAGTTTTTACTGTTCTTTGTTGCAGCATTGTTGGATTTTATTATATCTCGGTATTCAGATTAGTCATATCGGTGTTGCAATATTTCCCAATGTAAGCCAATTAGAACATCAACTCTCGTTGGGTCAGTGAGAGCCAATTAAAGCCGCGACAGGTGTGTGACCACTCCTATTTATCATGCTTTAATTAATATTTCTGAACACAGCCACATGCTCAGAAGGTGTCCACCCTGCTTTTTCAACAGGCACACCTTTATTCATATTTCAAATGTAATGGTTAATTCCACCTGCAAGTTGAACAAGCAGTCTTTGCAGTTTTGCTTTTTTAGCCTATTATTTAACAGTGTGCGTGGCATCTGATTTCATTTTTGTGATAACCGAATTTCTTGCAGCTGCGGATGCTTACCGTTTTCAGCACACGCAGGACCTCCTGAAGAACCAACTTCACGTCCCTGACGGAACACAGCACCAACGTGCACACCACCACGTCCATAGACTCGTCGTCCAGCTCCTTCATGTCCTCCGCAGAGGCGACCAGAAAGGTCTCATAACTCAGGTGCTTGTTGGCGTCCATGCTCCTCTTCAGGTAAATTTCGAAATGCGGGTTGGGGTCCGCGCAAAGCACCGTGCATCCGTACGGGTAAAACTGGAAGTTCGCCCCGGTCCCGCAGCCGATCTCAAGCAGGCGCAGAGAACCGTCTCGGTTGGCAAAACCGCACACGTTCCGGAAGAGCTCCTTCTTCGCGCGATGCATTTTGTCGTTATACGAAAATGTCATGTTGTAGACAATCAGTGGAAAGAAACGTTTGTAGGCGCTGCGTAAACCCAACGCATCCGCCAGTCGCAAAGGCAAAATCAAAAACAGGCACATCAACCTGCACGCTTTCAAGACAAAAGACTTCATCTTTGATGGGATTTAGCGTCAATTGAGACTTGCGAGAACGAAAGAAAATAATACCTCTTTAGAGATTACTCACGCGAGAACGAAAGAAAATAATACCTCTTTAGAGATTACTCACGAACTAATCTCCTAATGTGTGACGCGCTTCACCTGTTAATACAAACCACATTTTGACCGGAGTTGAAACTTTGTTTAATGAAGCCAAACCAGCCTTCAGTAAAAACAAAATCAAGTCAGCATCCACAACGATTGTTCTGATTCCGACCAACAATCTACGTTTCCTACCTTCAAAATAAAATACAATCGTGCATGGACGTCAGTGCTTTGGGTTCAAAATGAGACTATTTCAAGAGGCCAAGCCAGCCTTCTGTTAAAAAAAGTCAGCATCCACAACGATTATTTCGACATTTGCCACCAATCTACGTTGTCCACCTTCAAAATAAAATAAATGCCTGTCTGGACGTCAGTGCTCTGGGTTCAAAATGAAACCTTGTTTACTGAAGCCAACCCAGCCATCAATTTGGAGAAAAAAAATCAAGTCAGCATCCACAACAATTGTTCCGATTCGTACCACCAACCTACTTTTCCCGCCTTCAAAATAAAATAGATTCGCATCTGGGCATCAATGCTTTGTGTTCAAAATAATCTCGCTATTGTCACTCAACCAGTCCCCTTGGTGAATAGAATGTTTCTGGATTTTGATAAAGTTTTGAAGTTGACATAAAAAGTTAACTTTGACGTCTACCTCATGAGTGCAATTTTTGGCCAACATTGAATCATGTGACTTGGCTTATAACTTGGCTTCCTTTTAAAAACCTCAAAAGTGTGAGGACATAACTTGTAATACATTGATAAGTAGGCTTTCAAGTCCATCAAAAACAAAGATATTAAAAAATGTCTCCGAATCCTTGAATGAAAAAAAATAAAGAGTGCCTGGCAATCGGAATTATGGATGAGAGATGACCTCCAGTGTCAGGTCAGACTTAATACCATATACCCAAGACGTATGGTGTGCTGGAGAAAACAATTGGCGCGTCCAGATGTTGTAGTTCGAGGTCTGAGAAGTTGGCAGCCTCCAGATGTGCGCACGTTTCCCGAATGTTTTCATCATGGAAGTAGCTGCACACAGGCTCCAGCGTCTGATAGAAGAAATATGTCCACATCGATGGCTGCGGGGCAACGTGCTCGAGAAAAAAGATGACTCCACCCTGCAAGGTGAATATCTGTTAGCGTAAATCATTTATTTGGAAGGTTAATGTTTTTTTTCGTCCATGTTGTTTTGTGCGAGTAAGATAATTTTGAGCGCAAGTTGTGTCTCCTCATTGATGAATGTCGTGGCCAAAAATGCTGAAAAACAATCCGTATCCGTTCCACACGACGCACAACAACACAAAGTGAAAAAAGAAAACACAAAAACAACAAAAAAAAGCAAGGCTCATCAGAGCACTTGCTGACGGCTGCCTACTCGGGCGCCATCTTGGACTCCTTGGATGGATAACTGAGTGAATAGATACATTAATATATAAAAGTACCAGAAGATTTTGAGGAACTGTGAATCAGTAACTCATTTCAGTTCTTTTTTTCGATAATTTCCTTTGTATCTCATCTTTATTCTTTCACTTTATTCAACTAAAGTTATTTTTGTCCTGATGCATACACGTTAAGTTTCAGAAATCATAAATCGGGAGATTTTCATACTCACGACTCTGTGGTTCATGTTAAACTAATATGATTTTTACAAAACTGCTTATCAAAGTCAAGTCAAAGTCAGCTTTATTGTCAAATATGCTAATATGCATGACATACAGCACAGATGAAATTACTGTCGTCTCGGACCCGGAATGCAAGGCACTTATAATGACTTTAACAAACATAATAAACATGAAAACACCAATTTGCCGGGAGAGGGGAGCCGCTGCGTGTTCACGCGCCGCCATCTTGGGAAAAACAAAAATAACAAATATGACAACACAAAGACACAGTCATTCATTCTTCAGGACTTGCTGTACCCTCTTTGTGATGACATGAAGCAGTTCTAGATGAAATCGGGGCTGTGAAGATGCTGCCCATTACAGGCGCAAAAAAAAAACAAAAAAAACACAATGGCCCCAGAGCTGTCCAGCGATGACAGTCAAATGGCTCCGACATTCCTCCCATTCAAAAACAGTACTGGCATATCCATGCTGCCGAAAAGGCGCAACCGCTCAGCGCAGTCTTCTCCTTGATGATTGTTGTGGCCAAAAATGCTGACAAACAATCCATATCCGTTCCACACGACGCACAACATAAAGTGACAAAAGAAAACACAAAAACAAGACAAAAACAACAAAAAAAAAAGCAAGGCTTATGAGAGCACTTGCTGACGGCTGTGTAACAAAGGGTACAGAAAGTGCTTAAGAATGAATGACTCTCTGTGTCTTTGTGCTTTCATATTATTTGTTATTTCGTTTTTTTTTTTGTTCTTTTGACTTCAAGACGGCGCCGCGAGAGTGGCTGCATTTCCAGCTGCTCATGTACAGTATTTTGTTTTTCTACTTTCATTCCTTTCACTACTTTGCTGCTGTGAAATGTAAATTTCTCCACTGTGATACTAATAAAGGCAAATCCAAATCCAAAAGTCTGAATTAGAAGTAAATAAAACACAAACATGCTTTCATTGTTTATTTATCAGAATCAGAATACCTTTATTCGTCCCACAATGGGGAAATTTATATATAATTTATAAATTCAATTAGTATAAAAATGTATTTTGTTTTTTGTTTCAGCTTACAAATGAACCGTCTGTATTGTGTCAATAGCTGTTTTATAAAGTGAGTACAGTATTGTGGTCAAAATCGGGAGTCTCCTGACCAAATCGTGAGATTTAACATGTATGCTGATGACTTTGGGTGAGAGACTCTGTTAAATTGCAATGCAAACAGCGCCACCTGGTGGTAAATTGCCGTCACGTTAATGCAGTGCCTCTATTGCCACAGAGAGTCTGCTCGCATTGATCCAGGGAGGTACAACCTTGTAACGCTTGTTCCTGGTTAAGAACATTTCAATCAAATCATTTACTTTCCAAGACTCGCTTTTGAAGGATGCTCAAAGCAAATCCATCTTAACGTTGACCGTTCCTGACTGTGTCCAGACTACTCAACGCATTTATAACTTGCATCGCCTGCGTCGCTGCGGTCTTTCGTCCGTTGACGAGACTGCAGGCATTTGCCGACACTCCCTAACGATTTGCCCAGAGTCATCAATTATGCAGGGCATCCTCGCGAGCGCCGAGCCAAGATAGCAGCAGCGGCTTGAGAAGTGGCGGCAGCGGCATCAATATGGCGACAGCCGCAGTTGACTCACACTCTTTGCTTCACCTGCATTTCTCCGGACGGCGTGCGGATTCTTGTTAAAGAGCTAGGAAGTAAGTAGTGAACACGTTTAAGGAGCTTTGTGTCATCGCTCGGTCGCCGCGCGGGACGCAGTTCTACTTTGGCCACTGTCTGCATCCCATTGCCGCAGAGCGCGCCCCCTTCTCAGCATCCTTCATGACTCCCACGGAGGAATGGCGCCGGCTCCCACGAAACTCTTGGTATTGCAGGACAATTACAATCACCTCGCTTGGAGTGTTTCCCGGCCACCCCTTTTCCTTTCTCGGCGATATAATGAGAGTCGGCATGTTGTTTGGGGTGTTGGCCTTGCATGTTTGGAGAGACATGACACTGATCCACGCAACATACGCAGATACAAAGTGTTATGAAACTTCTCCCATTTGCTGTAGTGACCCTCCTGTTTCTATTTCAGATGATGCCTTTCTATCGTTAGTTGTTATTTTGTTTGTTGCACCTCAGCACTCCATCTTTGCACCATTGCCCCCCTCCCCCACAAAAAAAAAAGATGCGTCTTTACTTTGGGAGTGCTCACAGCGACAGTGGCACCCTCCTTTTGTTCATTTCTCTCGCATGTGCTCCGCTGGGGTGTGGTAAATAGCTCTAAGGAGGATTATTTATAAATGTATGGTCTCTGCGGTGTGGAGCTGGTTCCGCTGATTTGGGCTGCTTTGAGTCATCAAGATATATTTGGTGTCCTATATGAGTTAGTGTGGTCCCATAGCAGCAATGTACTGTACTGTATGTACCACACTGCAGTAGGTCATTTTCGTTGAATGACACTACGCCATTATTCAATGTCTGTTTGGGTACTGATTAAAGATGAGGATATGGTTACTATCCTTGTCGAGGGGAGGAAAATATCCTAATGCTTCAGGTCATGTATGTTCATTCTCTGATGCTAAAAAGTTGGCTTCTGGTCCATGTATGAATTAAAATGCACCAATAACAGTGTGGATGGGAAGTTAGATGATGCATATCATTTTTAGCAGCTAGTCTTATTAGAGGATGCTGGACACATGCCTGCTAGAGTTGGGTAAAATACAGTGGTGTGATGCCTGAAGAAGTGAAGTGTGTGTCTGTGTGTGTGTGTGTGTGTGTGTGTGCGTGTGTGTGTGTGTGTGTGTGAGGGGGGAGGGGTGGGTAATTGATGGAAATGAACCGCACATTGCTTTAGTTATTATCTAATTATTTAGAAATGATGAAACGTTATAGAAGCTGTTGTAACTGTTTGGTTACATTTTTTTCACACATTCAGTGAAAACCAAGTTTCTTCTGGAATTCAATTTACTCATTCACTGCCAGACCATGTGCAAAAAAGTGTCCACTCCAGTACCAGGGTTTTTGTCATTGTCACTCAAATTTCCAGGACCCACAGAATATTGGGTTTCAGGACTTCATAAACATTCAATACAGCGTTAAAAACCTTGGACTCTCTAAGAGCTAGTTCCTAAATCATATGGTGGAGTTATATGAGCTTGAAATAAGGGCGGCTGTCCAAAATACAATGCGATATATACATATTGGTTGAAATAGCGCTTTAACAACACCTAAAGCTGGAACAAAATGCTAACATGGAAAAAAAAGAAATGCTGCCCCTTTGTGGAAAAGAAAAACATTGTCAGAGGCCATGGCCAGCGCTTTATCGGCACCCAAGCATGAAAAAACAAAACCCGAACAAATTTGGGAATGACGCTTGACGTCATATTTTCAATTCCCGAATAAATTCAGGAATGGCAGTGAATGAGTTAAACTGAGAAGTCTGAATAAAACGACATGTCTTTCTTATATGTTTTACATGTGCATACTAATCACTTCACTGTATTTTAATAAATATTGCCTTTGTGGCATATGAATTCAGCAGAAAAATCCAACTGTGTTTATCTATCACCGGGGCAGCCATTTTTCTTTGTACCACCGCTTGCTGCCGACTAAATATGACATCACAGTGCCCAAGTCACAAGTACACACACTCTTTTCTCAATCTTTTCACATGAGAAATGTGAAAAATATTTCGGATGATCAATATGTTAAATTCAATTTATAAAGGGATGAATACTTTATTCATACGTGAATTTCAATTTTCACTTAAAGGACAACCGACATCACCTTTTTGTTTCCTAACTGACATAAGAAAAACGTTTTATAGCATCTAAAATACCCAAAACTGATATTTTTATTCAAATGCAAAACACCAATAAAAATGACTTAAAGTGTCCAAAATCTGCAAAAAAAATTGGGCATTTTCAGAAAGTCCCGCCCCCAGTTCGTGACGTCACGCCAAGACTTGCTGGAGAATCAAAACAATGGCTTCAGATTCGGAGAAGATGCTTTCTTGTTACACATCCAGTTATGAATATGATTCAAATAGTTCTGAAGAGGAAAGCATACATGTTTGCAATCGATTAAAGAAGATCCACCGGGTCATTTTGAGGGATCAAGACTGATGTGTAGCGTCACAGAAAATGCAGAAGATGGTGCCAGAGCTCCGTTGGAAATGTTTCGATTTTTCAGCTTGGAATTTTTGTCAGCGAAAGTCAAAGACTTGTCTCGGTGTAACATACGATTCACCGTTGCGTTATTTATGTGTTTTCCTTCTAATTTCGCCATCACCACGGATCAACACAAAGTTTTCAGACCAAACAAAATACCGCAAAATGCATTGAGGTGATGCAAGGTAGGTGAGGGGCGTTCCTTCAGTGACGTCACGTACGTACTCGTCACCAACTCAAAAACAAGACTTCCGGAATATTCAGCGTGAGTCTTAAAATGTAAAATATAGCTATATGCGGTGGAATCTTTGTAAAATACGCTCAGTAGAAGTCATTTGAGGCGATTTTACAAATTATGGACACAACTTGTCCGGAGACGTCAGTTGTCCTTTAAGTTAGGAAGGCAAACCTCAAGTCCACAAGTTGAGTTAAATTTGCTCTTCACTGCTTGCGTTTTTTTTGTATTTTTTTTGGTGGTAGAAGCAATGAGAAATGACTGCAGGGAATGACAGATCAGCGTTTTATATTCTGGGCTGTGTGTGTGTGTGTGTGTGTGTGTGTGTGTGTGTGTGTGTGTGTGTGTGTGTGTCTGATTCAAGTGACTGTGGTGCATCTTTCTTTTTTGTACCAAATCGGGCCAGCTCCAATCGGTTGATAGGTAATTAAAGGAATTGGGGTGGGGGTGGGGTAGCGGAATGTAGTGGCTGTATGTCAAATGATGGAATGCAGACAGCGATGTGCATCTGTGTGTCTTTCCCCTGCACAAAGGACACAGCGGCACATCGACAAGCTTTTGGGAGACATACTCAGCAATTCTTTTTTTCTTAGTCGTCTCTGACCTACATGACTCGTAATACATTTTGCTTGAAGATTGATTTTTATTGATAAATCATTGTAAAGTTATCCATCTGCCCAGGTGGTCATCAAAAAAAGACAAAGGTCAAATCACATTGTGACGTGTCGTCCTCTGGACTAATGAGCGTATTGACGTTAAAAAAAGCGGCAGGCTACTAGCCCCTTTTCTTCCACAATGGTGTAAAGTTGCATAGCGTGCATACGCTGCCGGCCGCGCTTTTGCGTCTTCCTTGGAACACCTTGAAAGTAGATCAATAGGTGGAAGGATATTTGAAGGTTGTGCCAAAGGTTGGGTTACTTGAAGCGCGGTTCATTTCTCTTCCGGGTGGATGTGATGGTTGTCGAGTACTCACTGAACTGTAGGATCAATCTGCTTGTGGAACTTCCTTGTTGCAGATTGAATTTCAGGTCCTGCAACATTGCGTTTGTTTGGGGGGGAAAAAGCCTAATAAATGGCTCGTACTCCTGATCATCTCTTCCATGCTTATGAACTAAAGGTGTTAACCACATTTCTTGATTCAACAGTCAAGCCAAAGAGTGGAATACAGTACACCCCATGGCCTCTAGCTAGCTAACCAGCTAGCTAGTTTATTCATGATATAAGATACATTCATCCTCGGAGTGTGCTTCTCTCCAATAAAATATGCTCTTGTTACGTCTCACGCAAGCTTCCGCGAGCCATGTTGTGGTCGTCCTGAGCCCAGAACTGGTTATGTATATTTATTGTATAATACACAGAAAAATGATGTGGCACTGAGTGTCATTCAGTATGAATATTGTGTTTTGTGTTGTGGAATTAAAGCACCTCGCAGGGTTACAACAAGCTGTTTTCAACGTGATGATTAGATTAGATGAGACTATATTACATTTCACAGCGGCAAAAACAAAATACAGGAGCTGCTGTAAAGGCAGCCACTCGCTGCGCCATCTTGAAGTAAAAAAAAAAACAAAAACAATAACAAATAAGACATACGGTTTTCAATTTTAAGCACTTTTCTGCACCCTCTTTGTTGCATGACGCAGTTCTCGATAAAAGAAGAGAGAATCAAAGGATCCTTTTCACCAGTGGATCAAGGACGTCATGGTGAAATGTGCACGTCTGCTACAAACTAAATGTTGAAAGCAAACATGAAGCTGTAGCATCCATTGATGAAAATGGATTTTCCTACATCTCCTGTCCCACGTACTGTAAATCCGCTTCAATTCCAAGCCGCGACAGTTCCACGTATGCATCCGTTCCGATTCACGCTTATTGACAAAGTAGAGATTTTAGTTCACAACCCTGCTTATATTTTATTTTTAGTCAATTGTTCTATTTTTAAAAAATGCTTCTGTCTTTCAGTGCTGGATGTCTGTTATGGAAAACAAATAAAGAAGAAATAGCTGCAGGATGAAAACATGGCCGCACCCATTCTTGCACCCCCAGGACCTGACAGCTTCAAGAAGTTTACCCCGGAGTCGCTCGCTAACATCGAGAAGCGGATCACTGAAGAAAAGAACAAGAAACCAGCCAAGCCCAGGTCGGACAGCAGTCACCGTGACACGTCAGACGAGAATGAGCCCAAGCCCAACAGGGACTTGGAGGCGGGCAAGAGCCTGCCGCTCATCTACGGTGATATTCCAGCTGGCATGGTGGCCACACCGCTAGAGGATTTGGACCCCTTCTATGTCAACCAGAAAGTTAGTTCAGCACTCACACACACCAACATGTATTTATTTTATTTTTTTACACCCTAATGTAGCACAAAATAACTGCTGTATTGCGTGTGTATGCGTGTATTAACTAATTCAAAGTCAAAGTCAGCTTTATTGTCAAATGCTAATATGCATTTTTGCATATTTATTCGGGAATTGAAAATATGACGTAGGGCGCCATTCACGAATTTGTTTTGGTTTTTCATGCTTGGATGCAGATAAAGCGCTGGCCTCTGGCAGTGTTTTTTTTTTTCTTTTCGACAAGCGGGCACTATTTTCCTGTTTTCCATGTTAGCGCTTTGTTCCAGCTTCAGCTGTTGTTAAAGCAAAGCGTTAAAGGACAACCGACATCACTTTTTTGTTTCCTAACTGACATAAAAAAAACGTTTTATAGCATCTAAAATACCCAAAACATGCAGTATGATGTTTTTAGTCAAATGCAAAACACCAATAAAAATGATTTATTGTCCAAAATCTGCAAAAAATTGAGCTGCGAATTGGGCATTTTCAGAAAGTCCCGCCCCCAGTTCGTGACATCACGCCAAGACGTCTTGCATTGCTTGTGAATCAAAACAATGGCTTCAGATTCGGAGAATATGCTTTCTTGTTACACATCCAGTTATGAATATGATTCAAATAGTTCTGAAGAGGAAAGTATCAATGTTTGCAATCGATTAAAGAAGGTCTTCCGGGTCATTTTGAAGAATCAAGACTGATGTGTAGTGTCACAGAAAATGCAGAAGATGGCGCCAGAGCTTCATGGGAAATGGGTTTATTTTTCAGCTTGGAATTTTTGTCAGCGAATATCAAAGAGTTGTCTCGGTGTAACATGCAACGATTCAACATTGCGTTATTTATGTGTTTTCTTTCTAATTTCGCCATCATCACGGATCATCAACACGAAGTTTTCAGACCAAACAAAGTACCGCAAAATGCGTTGAGGTGATGCAAGGTATGTCCTTTCTCGGTCAGGGGCGTTCCTTCAGTGATGTGACGTGAAGACTCGTCATCAACTCAAAAACAAGACTTCCGGAATATTCAGCGCGAGTCTTAAAACGTAAAATATAGCTATATTCAGTGGAATCTTTGTAAAATACGCTCAGTATAGAAGTCATTTGAAGCTATTTTACAAACTATGGATACAACTTGTCCGGAGACGTCGTTTCAAGCTCAGATAACTCCAGATACATATAATTTAGGAATTAACTATTTTTTTTCTGATAAAAGAACAGAGTCTATGGTTTCTTATGCTGCATTGAATTTTTATGTAGTCCTCAAACTCAATATTTTGTGGGTCTTGGAATTCAAGTGACAAGTAACAAGACTGTGTCACATCTGCCCCACGTAAATCCGCTTCAATTCCAAGCCGCGACAGTTCCACATACGCGTCGGCGTTCTACGCTGAGGCTCCTTTCTTCTCATCGCGGGCTCCTCAAGCCATGCATCAAAGGGTGATTCAAGTCAAGATGAGAGCCAAATTCATTGTGCGGGTAGGTAGACATATAAAAATGTATTTCCCCTTCATGACAGAGCACCTAGAATGAATCTCTCTTAGGTAGAGTTCCAGTTCGAGCTCTTGTTAAGAAAACTAAGTCCTGACTTCAAAACATATACAAATACTTATTGGACCAGTTGCGCGGGTGTGGTTTCAAAAGATATTGTTTCATATTTCTCTATTTTTGCCGCTGACTTTTTCACACATATGTAGGCGGCAGGAACTTGGAAAGAAGCTGGCTTTTGTTAGCTTGAAGACTATTGGGTTTCACGCTCGACTCCTGCTGCAGATGAATAATGTGAAGGGAGCAGATTACTCAGGCTTCCAAAGTTGTTACCTGACCAAATCTGGTGAAAATAACTCTTTTAATTTAGTTTGCTCATTGAAATACTTCCATATGTAATTTTTTTTAAACCAGGAAAAATTTAAAGCGACGACTAAATGACTTGATGTGTAACTGTCACCGCGGCGGTGAAACAAAAATATACAGCCATATATAACATGTCGTTTCTACAAGAGGCTTTCAAATTAATGCAATTAAACTAAAACTGTAGCACCCGCCCCCCTCTCCCTTTGTTTTCATGCTTCCCCTGGGATGAACCCCCCCCACCCCCCTACCCCCTCTATACTTGACTGACAGTCGTCCTATCACTCTGTTTCTGTGTGCGAGTACAGTGAATGCGTGTGTGTCGCGGTCAGATGCAAGAAACCTGATCACAGCACTCGTGCATCACAAAGAGAGGAAGGGGGGGGGGGTGGCATTGGCGAGGACGAGAAATGCAGCGTTGCAGTTCTTTTTTCCCCCCCTGTGATGCCTCTTAGACTGCCTGGTCTTTTCAAACGCCTCATGTGATCAGGCTAAGCTAGCTCGGGTGGGATGGATGCGTTGGTATGGTGGTTTTTACTCGCAAGATTTGGATATCCGGAGTTCCAACAAGGCTCCCGTTTCGCTAATTGCGCTGTTTCCTGTGAATGTTGTGAGCATGTTACTTACAATATATGAAAATGTTTCATTTCGACTACCAGGTGGCACTGTAGGGCCCCGCCTACAGCTGCACAGGTGTTGGTCATTATAATCAGTGGCAGTTAAGTTTTGTTTGCTACTTTGGACCTTTTTGATCTGATGACTTTGTTGTTTGAGATTTTGTTCTCGCGGACTTAATTTAATGCGATTTGTCAAATACACCTTGATCCTCCCTCCTGCCTGCATTTTTGGAGCCACCATCACCACCACCTTGCAAAATGTATTTTACTCATGGTTTTGTTTACTACTTTGGACCTTTCTGTTCTGATGACTTTGTTGCTTGAGATTTTGTTCCTGCTGACTTGATTTAATGCTTTTTGTCATGTACACACTGCTCCTCTCTCCTGCCTGCATACTTGGGGTCCACCACCACCACCACCACCTTGCAAATTGGGACACAAAAATCGTCTCTTATACTGTCATACCTCTTTCACCTCTATTCTTTTTTTTCAGGGTGGAGTAAATTAGAGTAAGGGCCGGGGCTTTTGTGCTCTGTCTGAGTCCTCAGTCTCTGATGACACAGCATCCTGCCGCACTGAGTGAGGCAGGGATGGGGTGGTGTGTGTGTGTGTGTGTGTGTGTGTGTGTGTGTGTGTGTGTGTGTGTGTGTGTGTGTGTGTGTGTGTGTGTGTGTGTGTGTGTGTGTGTGTGCGTGCGCGCTTGTGACTGTAACTGCGTGCTAGGTGCTTGGTGTAACGAAGGAGGGTGGGGTTTTCCATCAAATTGTTCAGGTGAAGCTTTAGAAGGATGAACGTTTGGATCATTTGCAAGCATGGCGTGTATTCGGTCTGAGCGTCAGAAGCATCCATCTCTGCGTTTAAAGCATTCTTGGCTCACCATGTTGAATTTTTTTGCTGCCTGCGATATTGATTTAGGAACCGCTGTCAGCTACTCATGGCAGCATGGGCTCCAGTCCAGCTCATGTCGATGCTTTCCAATTCATAGTTGTGCAAAGCGGGCTTGCGTGGAAGTTATTTGCGCGCTGTTACTCTTTTGTGAAGGTCATCCGATGCCCCAAGTTACGATGAGCTAAACATACATGGACATTTTTCATAATTTCAAAAGATACCTATTGATGATGAATGTTAATAGGCAAAGTGGCTAACTGATTCTAAAAGCCTCAGGCCATGTTCCATCCATCCCTCATTTGACTCGTACCTCTCCACAGCTCCACATGTCCAGCTCCACACTTATCTCAGCCCCACCTTCTTTTTTTTTGGGGTGAGGGGTACCACTCTCCTGCTGTCCCACTTCACCTAAAAGCTTCTCAGCTTCTTGCAAGCTGCATTCTTCCCCACAAATTGTTCAATTGTCCCTTTATAATGAACGCCGCATGCAGAATTTAATTTGACTGCTTCGCACCAAATAAGGCTGACCGTGATTGACCTTCAGGGCTGTCTTTGTTGAATCTACATTCTTTAAACGAGATAAGTACAGAATTCATCACTTACAGACACTTAGCTCTAAATATTAGTGTCAAAGTCGTACAGTGTGGAAGGACAGGAGGACAACGCAACCTTGATGTCTTTTTGAGTATTGTGATGAAACTGCCTTAGGTACTTTAGCTTCATTATTTAAAAATCCAATTAATGCTTCTATTTAAAATGTTGCATTTGGAATAAAGTAGTTTTTTGTGTGGAATTCCAATAATTTTGTTTCTAAATACATGGCACAGTATGAAGATAATTGCTCAAAACGTGTGCAGGAGTGAACAGTATGTATAGGTACTCAATTGTGTAGATACAGTATGTACCTGCATTGTTTTTTTTTTTCATTTTTTTTTTTTTTTTTGTAGTGGGCGTTGCTTAAACAGTGTGGTGCATTTCCGCTTCAGGAAAACAATATTTTTCTCCCTCAGTGAGCGAATTTGTTCTTGTCTGTGGTTATCTGTCCAGATTGGCCGAAATAATTTCAATGAAATAACGTGAATACCAAAACAATGGTCTCACAAATATATTTATTTAATTACTTTTAGGAGTGGGGGGCGGTCACTTTCAGTCGTCAGTTTTCAGGTAATTGTTTACTCCACCATCTTGTTTTCCGAGATCTGAAGATTAAGACCTTTGCAGAAACTCCTCGTACAGATTTTTTAACATCTTTTTTATGTGTCGAAATGAGCTTTGGGATCACCGAAAGGCACCTTTATTAGACATTGACATATATACGTGTGAGCTTTCCACACCGTAACTTTTTACGAGTGTCGTCACTGTCCTCAGCGCCGAACCGTAAACCTAACCGCACCTGTCGGCCCAGCCACTTGAAAACAGCGGTGACAGCAGACGAATGAACGGGATTTCGGATCGCTGCCTCCCATTTCGGCTGCAATTAATTTGACATCCAAACTTGTAAGTGAGCGCATGTCCTCCACACTTCTCCTTTGTGACACCAGCTTCTTTTCCAGGTTCTTCACGCACAGTCCTTAATTCACACACACCAAGAACTATGCACTTCACCTTAAATTAAAAAAACAAACAAAATAAATACATAGATCAAACTCTTTATAGATATCGATTTATATAGTGCTTTAACAACACCTGAAGCTGTAACAAAGCGCTTAAACGTGGACAACTATCATATATAGGAAATAAAGCAGTCACAAAGATAGTAGAAAGCACCAGGGAGCAAAACTAAGATCAAGTCTGAATCATTCAGAGTCAAATACTAAATAAATAAATACATTGCAGGGGTTTCTGAAAAACTACAAAGGGTCCTTTGGCAACACATAATTCCTACTTATTTCAAACCGCTTTAAACACTTTAAGACAAAAATTAGTGCATCCAAAAGATAGGCTGCCAAATGAAAAACAAAGTAATGTAGTTTATTCAATACATTGTAAAAATGAAGATTGTAAAGAGCAATACATTGGGGAGACTAAACAAATTCTCAAAAAAAGACTATCAACATCGCAGGGATAATACTAGTGGGCCACAATCTCATAGTCTGATAAAGTCTAGTTTGGTGACGCCAAAGACTCTTATACATCCATTTCAGACATGGCCTTAGTCATAAGTCCATTGGCTCTCGCTGTTAGGTATCTTCCTGCTCATTTTAAACGTGCTCATTATTCATGTCTCCTTCCATGCACACACTGCATTTGCTTTGTCAGCAAAACTCTTCCTCTGACCTTTGGGGCACAGCGCGCACGCATGAATTTCGATTATGTGCTTTCATCTTGTGTTGATTGTGTGGACTATTATTTGTATCGTGTGCCTCGAGAGAAGTAGAGTATATAAAAGGTGACCAGAGAGGTGGTGGGATGTTATAAGCTGACATAAGTAAAACCCTATATTTGGTATTTTGGTTGCAGATTCGAGAAAAAAAGTTATTATTGTTCATTCACACAGCTCATCAGAGAATGTGATAGCTTTGCCTGCCTTTTGTCGTGAGTGTGAACAAAGTCGCATAACTCGTTCACTGTCAGAGATGCAAAAATGTGTCCACACTAGTGCTGGGGTTTTTGTCATTGTCACTCAAATTCCAGGACCCACAGGATATTGACTTTGAGGACAACATAAACATTCAATGCAGCGTAGGAAACATTAGACACTCTTCTTTCATCAGAAAAAAAGTGTTAATTCCTAAATTATATGGGTCTGGAGTTATATGAGCTTGAAATGAGGGTGGGTGTCCAAAATACAATGCGATACAGACATATTGGTTTATATAGTGCTTTAACAACAGCTGAAGCTGTAAGAAAGTGCTAACATGGAGAAAAAAAAGGAAATGCTGCTCTCTTGTGGAAAAAAAACATTGACAGAGGCCATGGCCAGAGCTTTAACGGCACCCAAGCATGAAAAAACAAAACCCGAACAAATTAGAGAATGGCGCTTTACATCATATTTTCAATTCCCAAATAAATTCGTGAATGGCAGTGAATGAGTTAAATAAACCATAAATCGCATTGAAACAAGGGAAATGCTGCCCCCTTATGGAAGGGAAAAACATGGCCATGCCAGTGCTTTATTGACACCCAAACAAGAAAAAAAAATGGGAATGGTGCTCTATGTCATATTTTCAATTCCTAAATAAATTAGTGAATGGCAGTGAATGAGTTAAAATGATTGAACTGCTGGTAGTGCGGCATGGGTCAAAAATCCAGATAGTGGCTGAAGGATTTTTGTCACCGTATGAAAATAAATCTATTCTTTCCTCACATTTAAACTTACCTTTTGTTTAAAACTACTCTCCTTTGTCGTAGCAGCTATTAGTGCTCAGTGTTTCACCCTTTGTTCCTTTGTCTTTGTAGAAGGCTTGATATCAGTGCTGTACTGATGAGCTCAAAAAGGACTTGAAATGACCCACTAGTCAGGACGCGCTCTGCTCCAGGGACCAAGAGAATCATCTGTCTTGTACTACTAATCAGCAGCCAAGGGGCACTGTTTTGTTGATGTGGCTGAATTCTTTGTCTTTAAATTTTATTCTGTACGTTTTTCCAAGATACAATAAACATGAACAACATAATTTTTTTGGGGGGAGTTGTGCTGGGAATTGAGGCTAGAACGGATTATGGGCCTTTTCATTCATTTCATTGTCAAAAGATGATTTGAGACAATAGTCTTATGTATTCCAATAGTAGTCAATTCAACTTTTGTCTCAGGTACCATTGCGATTGTTTTTTTTTTTCCTCAATTATTGTTCTAGAATGGTAATGTGCTTTTTAGTCCTGTCATAATGCACCCCAAAAACAAGCACGGTACCCAGCTCCACTTGGCCCGCTGCCGTTTATGGTTGGGGAGTGGTTTGCTGAGAGCATGGAGTCAGCAAATCTGCCACTGATCAATGACAGCATTTGCAACTCTCTTCCAGTAAAAGCTTTAAACCTGGGCCGAAGAGCCTCATTTGGCAAGCACGCAACAGAGCTTCACAAATGCCTTCGTTTCTTGCCTCTGTCACGGTGGAAGCACTGCAGGACTGATGCAAGTGGCACCTCTGTGCTGTGTTTGTGCCACGTCCTTTTCTAAAGCGGGGAGGGGGGCATTGCATCATATGCTGTTTTCTCACAGCAGCCATGGTAAAAACTAGGGAGAATACAATGTGTAAAGCGGTCACGTTGGAGGCATTCGGGTAAAAAAAATATCCATCATGAGAAATACATATACACACACACACTATAAACATGGCTTGTGTGTTGGGAAAAAAAAACATTTTGGGTTCAGGCAGGGGGTAATGATGCAGCAAGAGGCCCATGACTCAGACATCATCTCATGACGCAGTCAGCCAATCGTTCCTTTTGGGGGAAAAAATGTTGGACTTAAAGGACAACCGACGTCACTTTTTTGTTTCTTAACTGACATCAGAAAAACGTTTTATAGCATCTAAAATACCCAAAACACGCAGTATGATGTGTCCAAGTGTCCAAAATCTGCAAAAAATTGAGCTGCGAATCGGGCATTTTCAGAAAGTCCCGCCCCCAGTTCGTGACGTCACGCCAATACGTCTTGCATTGCGGCAGAATCAAAACAATGGCTTCAGATTCTGAGAATATGCTTTCTTGTTACACATCCAGTTATGAATATGATTCAAATAGTTCTGAAGAGGAACACATACATGTTTGCAATTGATTAAAGAATTTATTCCGTGCCATTATGAGGCAACATTGAGGGAAGATGTCTCAACGAAAAAGAGGCACAAAATGGCGACCTCCTGTGGCCACCTCCGTTTCCACAGGCTGATAAATTTCTTATATGGAGCTTGGACGCCCTCTTCTGGCGGCTTTTGGGTGCAACACGAGGTCCCCAGACCAAACAAGTACAGCAAAATACATTGACGTGATGGAAGAACCGCTACAATGCGTCTTTTTTTCGGTCAGGGGCGTTCCTTTCGTGACGTCACGTACGGACTCGTCACCAACTCAAAAACAAGACTTAATGAATATTCAGCGCGAGTCTTAAAACGTACAATATAGTTATATGCGGTGGACTCTTATTAAAATACACTCAGTAGAAGTCATTTGAAGCCATTTTACAAATTATGGACACAACTTGTCCGGATACGTCAGTTGTCCTTTAAATGTTGTAATACATTTGCCCAAATAACCACACTCATTATTTTTCTCTCTCCCTTCTTTCTACAGACATTCATAGTGCTAAACAAGGGGAAAACAATCTTCCGCTTCAGTGCCACGCCCTCCCTGTACATCATCAGCCCTTTTAATATATTCAGGCGAATAGCAATTAAGATTTTGATACATTCATATCCTTTCAAGGTCATGATTTTTGTTTTTTTTTGTTCGTGGCTTTAAATGCTTCATTTGCTCTTTGTTATAAGTTGATAGACACAAAGCACAAACCTGTGTTTATTGAGCCTTAATGCCTTGTCACATTATTCAGCATGATCATCATGTGCACCATTTTGACCAACTGTATATTCATGACATTTAGCGACCCACCAGAGTGGTCCAAACAAGTGGAGTAAGTACCACATTTCTTATTTTTACATTTTACAAAATACACTCTTTACCGTAACCTTTTTTTCTCTCTTTTTTCCTCTCCCTCCAGGTACACCTTCACTGGTATCTATACATTTGAGTCACTCACAAAAATTGTGGCCAGAGGTTTTGCCATAGATGGATTCACTTTTCTTCGAGATCCATGGAACTGGCTGGATTTCATGGTCATTTCAATGGCGTAAGTGTTACGACTTGTGAAGAAGGTTTTGGAGAAACAAATGTAGATACGATTTAGTTCCACTCAGGGAATAACACTATATTTTACTTTGAGATGTAATGACTTTTTTTTGTAAATGTGCTATTTACTTTTAACTCGGTCACTGCCAGACATGTGCAAAAATGTGTCCACTCCAGTGCCAGGCTTTTTTGTCATTGTCATTCAAATTCCAGGACCCACAGAAGATTGAATTGGAGGACTACATAAACATTCAATTCAACATAAAAAAACCATACACTCTCTTCTTTCATCAGAAAAAGAGTTAATTCCAAAATTATATGGGTGTGGAGTTATATGAGCTTGAAATGAGGGTGTTTGTCCAAAATACAATGCAATACATCCATACATATTGGTTTATATAGTGCTTTAACAACAGCTGAAGCTGTAAGAAAGCGCTAACATGGAAAAAAAGGAAATGCTGCTCCCTTGTGGAAAAAAAAACATTGACAGAGGCCATGGCCAGAGCTTTAACGGCACCCAAGCATGAAAAAACAAAACCCGGACAAATTCGAGAATGGCGCTTTACATCATATTTTCAATTCCCAAATAAATTTGTGAATGGCAGTGAATGAGTTAAATAAACCATAAATCGCAGGCGTCAAACTCAGTGCCCGGGTCCCAGATGTGGCCCGCCACATCATTTTATGTGGCTCGCCAAAGCAAATCATCCGCATCCACTTCCACGATCCTTCCTTGCCTCTGTACCGAAATGTCAAATTGTCCGACGTGATAAATAACGGTGACATTTTGCAATTATTTTTTTGACCTAGTTTGACCTCTTGGCTGTGCCTTACACGGTGATACCTTGGCCTACTAACTTAATTGGTTCCCAGACAGAGTGTGTAGGGCGAAAAGTGTGTATACCAAAAATTAATTTCCCATAAGAAACCATTAAAATGACAATATCCCGTTCCCAGGTCCCCATAAAACATAATTTTCTAATTTTCTAAGCCTTAAAACTACACAAAATATACCTTATTTTATATATAATTAATGTGCTATGGTATTATCATTAAAGAAATAAACTGTACTTTATAATAAAGTCGTTTTATTTACCTTTGTGATGGTCGTTGATGGCTTGATGGAATGGAGTGGCCGGTTTCCTCAGCATTAAACACTTCATAAAGAACGTAAGCTTCTTTCACCACCTTGAGGAATGATCCCATGTAGGTGCTTTCTCTGTGATAATTTTATCTAGTTCCTCATCAATTGTGTTTTGTTTAACTGGGTTGATAGCTTTTTACATCAAGTGTATATAGGGCTTGTGCGGGTTGTTTGTGGCGCCTGATTGATGGGATATTTTAACCTTCCAGTCTACACTCTGCCTTTGAACTATCAAAGTTGAAACTCTCTCACTGTCGTCTGCCTGACGCTTTAATTTGTAAACCACCCCCCTCACTGCTGCGTTCTTGACCAATCATGTGGCTTTAACCGAAGACTGGGGGCAGGGAATAGAGGACAAAAACAGTTGGCTGCCATTTTGTTGTTAGCATAACGGGCTCGTTCGCGAACGACACATCACTCATTGAGGCAGCTCCGTGTACGAAAAAAATTCCTATGCCAAGGTAAAGTTCGTATGCCAAGGTAAAATCTTCATAAATGTAACGTTCATAAACCGAAAAGTTCGTAAGCCAAGGGGTTCGTAAACAGAGGTATCACTGTACATCGGAAAATACGGTATATATTATATTTGGACAACTTTTTTCATTCATTGAAGGTGCGCCTTATAGTCCAATGCGCCTTGTATATGGGAAATGTTTGAAAATACACAATTTATTAAGGGTGCACCTTATACACCGGAAAATACGGTAACTTTTCAGCCAATTTCCCTCACTCTGTTATGATTTAATGGGGGACAGTGCGCTTTTGTTCGTCCCAATTTTTCCGCTTGTAAAAATATTCTTTTCGGGACTTTGGCCCTGGCGGCCAAATAATGCTCGGCGCTTATGATGTGAATATTCTCTGTGGTTCCAGTCTTTGGGACGAGTGCTGAGTGCCTGTGTCTGATCCACCTTGCAGGTATATAACAGAGTTTGTAAACCTAGGCAATGTGTCAGCTCTGCGTACATTCAGGGTTCTGAGGGCTTTGAAAACAATATCGGTTATCCCAGGTAAGACAGACCAGGTGTTTGTGTGGGCGGGAGGGCGAGTCGCCGGGTTGATGTTCGCTGTGGTTTTTGTTTGGGTGCCTCTCCTTTTCTCTTGCTCGTCTCGCCTTCCTCCTCAATCCGAGTTGGACCGGGCGTCTCTCTCCCTTTCACTTTCCTTCTTTCTTTCACGCTGTGGTGTCCCCTTCCCGGTCCTCGATGGTGGTGGTGATGCTGTCGTGCTCCTGCACGTCCATGCGTGCGTGTCGTTTTGGTGTGTTGTGTGTTGTGTGTCATGGAGTTCTGCTCTTTGTGTCGTCCTACCTCATTACAGATATATAACAGAGTTTGTGGACCTTGGGAATGTGTCGGCCCTCCGAACGTTCAGGGTTCTCCGAGCATTGAAAACTATTTCTGTCATTCCAGGTGAGATTCCCATTTAAACACTAAGGCTGAGCTTAGCTATTAGCCATCTTCATGTTCGCATTCTTTTATTTATGAGAGGTGAATGTAATGACTTTTGGATAGGTTTTTTTTTTTATAAATCAAAAATGGTCGTAATACATTTTTGATAGGCTTAGCAGTCTACTGGCAGTCGGATCATTTTAACACCAATGTGGGATTTCCAATGTTAATCTCATCTTGGGTGGCCTGGGGACCATTTCTGATGACTAGAAATGTTGTGCCCTGGGAATAACAGTTTCCTTTGACCTATTGTGACGGCGCTGTTCAGTTGAAATGTACAGTATTCTTCCCGTATTTTCTTTTCTTCTTCTATTTTTTCTTTTTCTTTTTTTAACCTTCTTCCCAAAGACCATGACATTCCTTGAGACTGCCAAGCCTAATTGTGACTGCAGATCAATGCTGCATGATGCTTGGAGACAAGTGCTTTTTACAGGTTTGGCTTCAACAGCAATAACTGAGCTATTTCCAAGACAACAAACCGTTTTTTTTTCCAGACTCTTTTTTTTTAAAATGTCATGACAGATGAGATGAATTCAGCATGAGGCAAACACACACACACACACACACATATACAGTGCATATATGAAGTTTACATACCCCTTGTTCTAATGCCAGGATAAATCACTTCAAACCCCCCCACCCACCTACAGGTATCATGTAATCACTGAATTGCACGACTCAATTATAATTAAAAAAAAAATTGAAATCCTCTCTCAAAATTTTACACAAATGTGCACGTCTTCTTATAACTGAGGGATGTAGTCAATCACATAAATGCATTGCATGTACACCAGGGGTCAGAATTGATGACTCCTGTCTTTATTGGCATATTTAATACTTTGAAAATGACTTTGTACCCTTCTCTTGACTGCTACGTTTAAACATTAAGATCCGTGCCATGCTGTCGAACATCTTTGTGGACAATAGCTTGTGTTATAAGACGCTATCAAAATGTCAGAAAAAAAAGCCTTCTAGAACATCCTGACTTTATATGGAGGTAGAAAAAAGCCTACTAGAACACCCCAACTTTATGTGAGGGTTAACTTATTCACTGGCAGCTATGTGTAAAAATGTGTCCACTCCAGTACCAGGTTTTTTGTTATTGTCACTCGAATTCCAGGATCCACAGAGACTATGTAAACATTCAATACAGCGTAAGAAACCGCCTTAGATTATCTTCTTTCATCAGAAAAAGAGTTAATTCCTAAATTATACGGGTCTGGAGTTATATAAGCTTGAAACGAGGGTGGCTGTCCAAAATACAATGCAATACTTACATGTTGGTTTTTATAGTGCTTTAACAACAGCTGAAAGCTGGAACAAAGCTAACATAGAAAACAAAGGAAATGCTGCCCCTTGTGGAATGGAAAAACACGAATGGAATGGAAATGGCCCTCTACGTCATATTTTCAATTCCCGAATAAATTCGTGACTGGCAGTGAATGTGTTAAATAAAGCTTATGATCTCAGATGTTTAATTTCATTTTATTACTGGATTGGAAAGGTTAAATGTCACATCAATGGTGGAAAATGTTTTGAAATATCATTCAACCTGGCATTTGAATAAGTGGATGTCGTCTTTTTTTTTACATCCACTGTATATCAATGGTGGACTCAGCAAAATCAGCCTACAGCCTCTGCATGACTGTGAAGAATTTGTGGAAGGCACATTCCTAATTCCACTTTTACAGACGGATGACACACAGTGAGCATCTTCAGCCTTGGCGTTTAAATGACCTGCATGACACCTTGTCATTGCTCCTCCTCGCCTTTCTTCTCTTTCTCGTCTTCACCTCCTGCTGTGCCACCCCCTGCTCCCCCACCCTGGCTGTGAATGTGAATAGAGTTTATTTTTGTTGACTTGCAACTCGATAGGGATGTTTCCTAATATGATACACTGATTTATTTGCCCCATTGACCGCCATCAACCCGGTCAGTAATTCAAATGACATTCAGCGACGGCTGATGTTTAACAAAAGGATTGTGGCTTATTCAAATTCTCAATGTTGACCATTGAGTTAAGACGATTACAAGTTTGCCTTGAGGAAACATCCCCAAGAGCTGTAGTCATTCGGTTTAGATGTTTTTAACCTGAAAGCAACTGAATACTGTCGATGACTGTCGAAACACATGTTCTGTTTTGTTTGCGAGAGTGCACCAAGTTTATTATATTGAATGAAAACCAACAAAATAACAGACTGAAAGTAATATAAAGATATAAAAATAAGTAAAATAAAATAACATATATATATATATATATATATATATATATATATATATATATATATATATATATATATATATATATATATATATATATATATACACATACACAGTAAAGTCTCGTTATATCGATATCGGATATATCGATAGTCCCGGTTATATCGATACTATTTCTATGCACGCACGGAGAAAATTACATGCAAACAGGCTCGGATATATCGATAGTCCCGGTTATATCGGTATTTTTCGGACTCCCTTGAATATCGATATAACGAGACTTTACTGTATATATATATATATATATATATATATATATATATATATATATATATATATATATATATATATATATTTATTTATTAAATCAAGTGAAGTAAAGCTAATTCTAATAAAAGTGACATTGTTTTATTTTGATATTGCTTTACTTCCATCCAAAAAGAGTCAAGATCAAACTGTCAATTGAGAATTGACTTTTTTAGTTTTCTCTTTTACACAATACTTAGTGATTGTTTTAGCATTCAATTTATCTCCACTCAGAAAATATTCAATGTATTATAAGGCAAAAAAAAACCAAAAGTAAAAGTTAAACATAAAAAAATGAATACAAACTAACAAATCGACTCAAAAAATGAAGACAAAAAACATCAAAATTAAAAAAATGAGAATGGAAAAAAACAACACTTATCACAACACTTGTCATATTTATAAAATAATATGTGCTAAAGACAATTTCTTGAAAGAAATTGGATATTTTGAGAGGCAAGACTGCATGCGGTCACACATGCTTTGAAATATTAAGCCCGCAAGCTGCCAACACACCCACAGGCTACACTTTTATTGTTCTGTTTTTATTATTTATGGTTACAAATCAAAGATTTCCATGTTGGATCCTAAACAAGATTCTGTGCTTCCGATATCCTCTCTGTTGTTGCAGCCCTGCTTCATTCCAGTCGAGCGGCTTTTTTTTGACAAAAAAAAAAACAACAACAACGCATAACTTGGTACCTTCTTAACATTCTTGTTAAGTGATCAAAATCTAGTGTTCTTTACATTTGACTTCCATCAAGGATGTGGAGCTTTCGTGTCGGTGTTGTGGAAATAAGAGTGGACCCAAATGTAGCAAACGCAAGGCAGGGAACCTGGCTGGGGGCGGTGGAGTCTGATTGGTTGTTACAAAGAACAGGGCTGACAAGAACATGAGAGACAAAAAAATTAAAATATGTCAACCAAAAAAGTAGCCAAAACATAAAAGGACACAGGAAACAACAAATAAACAAATGCATAAATGCATAAATACATAAGTAGATAAATAAATAAATAGAAAAATACATAAATAAATACATAAAAATAAGTACACAATTACATAAATAAATACATAAATAAATAATATTACAGACTACAAAGTGCGGAGCAAAGTTCTTTGCAATCGACAACAAAAATATCAAATTAAACACAGAGGTAAGAAAAATAATTGAAATAGTGTTGTCTTTGATAATTGTGCAGTTGTTTTTCAGGAACACAAGGAATGCGCGATGAGTTTGAATGAAACATAATAAAAGAAAAGGAAATTAGGGGACGACTTGAACAAGAGTATAATCGGATCTTAAATTCATGATTTTCAATCTACTCCACACGATACGAAATGATCGCCACATTTTGGTCACAAGCTTTTGCAATTTGACGAACATGGAATTCTAAATGTGCTCATGGGTAAGTATTGTTCTAAAACTCAATGTAAATATATTGTAATTAAGATACAGCTATGCACCTTCTAGCGTGACTCCATTTGGACTAGATGGAACTCTTAGTGTCTCACATTGAGGCAGCGCATTGGGAAGAACACCCCTCTACACTTCATAAACTGTATTTATTTGACTTTGACTCACTCCTAGACGTTAAAATGTTCAGGTATTTTTAATATGAGCAAAAGCTTGCATAAACTGGGTGACGTCATTACAGCACTGTTGCGTTCAGGTCAACCATGAAAAATTGACAATTAGCTTAATGGCCAGTGATAATACATTTTCATAACCGAAATATGGCCCTATTTAATTTCACATGAAGTGGTGATTTAAATCAGTCCACACCCCCAAAAGAAGAAAAAAAAACTACAGTTTTAGGCACCCATCTGTAATTGTAATCAGTCAGTGAATATGCATAATTTCCATTCGATTCTCAGAACAAAAATGCGTGACTATTGTGGTTGCGCTTAATGACAGCATACATGACACGTTTCCATGACTACATTGATAAAAAAGCCACAACTGTTCAAAAGAGCATTTTACTTTATGTAATTTGTATGAGGCTTTTATTTCATTTCTGTGTTTTTTTTTTCTTTTGGGTTTTTTTTAATGTCAGTGTACTTGTGCAGACGTGTGTATGCGTGTTTTTGTTTGTGTCTTACCAGGCCTAAAGACCATTGTGGGCGCCCTGATCCAATCTGTGAAGAAACTCTCCGACGTGATGATCCTGACTGTTTTCTGCCTCAGTGTTTTTGCTCTGATTGGCCTGCAGCTCTTCATGGGGAACTTGCGGCAAAAATGTGTCTTTTGGCCTGTCAATACGACCAACATGTACCTGAACAACGGCTCCAAAGGCTTTGACTGGGATGAATACATTATGAATGATAGTGAGTCGCCATGCTGCTGATACTTCATGAAATAGTACAACAAAATAGCCGATGCTTTCTTTTTTTTTCTCTTGAATATTATTATCCCATTTGACTTGTAATTCATGACGGAATTTTATGTTTTTATCTTCCCACAGCTAACTTCTACTTTTACCCAGGTCAGGGTGATGCACTATTATGTGGTAATAGTTCGGACTCGGGGTAAGTTGGTATTTTCATTTATATTTGAAACATCGATTTAGATTATAAGTGAAATTATAAGATAAGAAAGCCTTTAATAGTCCCACATTGGGGAAATTTGCAATTTCTGCCTTTGGAAAGAATTTCTTTTACCCAAGAGCTGTTAATGTAACTATTGTCTATTGTGTTTGTGTTTTAGACTGCGGGGGAAGTACTCTGTCAGTTGTTCCCAATTGTTTTAGCAATACATTGAAATACTCAAACATTCAAAGGACTTCTATTTGATGTCTCTGTGCACACGGTTCTTGCAATGTTAAGATCCTTCATGCATTTGTTTTCCCGCGCTTCCCTTTCAGCCGATGTCCTGAAGGCTTTACATGTATGAAAGCTGGAAGGAATCCCAACTATGGTTACACCAGCTTTGACAGCTTTGGATGGGCCTTCCTCACCCTATTTCGTCTGATGACCCAAGACTTCTGGGAAAATCTCTACATGCTGGTAATAAATCAGGCTTCTGTTCCCACACAGTGATGGAAATATAAGCATGAAGCGTTGTCTGTCAAAAAATGTGCCCTGTGAATGATTTGCGACGAAACAGGGCTGCCATGGTTTTATCAAGGTCTCCACAGATCAAAGTTGCAATGTGTTTTGCTCCTTTTGTACTAGAAAAAAACTAATCTGAAATGGATTTTTTAATACTGCTCTGTTGCTCCAGATTTCCTTTTTTTGACAATGCTTTTAAAAAGAAAATTGTGTACGTGTGACTGAGAGGATGCTCAAACACACAGACATCTGTTTTGAAACATTTAAATCTTTGTCTGTGTTTTGTGTTAGACTCTGCGAGCGGCAGGCAAGACCTACATGATCTTCTTTGTGCTGGTCATCTTTGTGGGCTCCTTCTATCTTGTCAATCTCATTTTGGCTGTGGTGGCCATGGCCTACGAGGAGCAGAACCAAGCCACCATTGAAGAAGCTGAGCAAAAGGAAGCCGAATTCAAAGCCATGCTGGAGCAGCTCAAAAAGCAGCAGGAAGAAACACAGGTTGGAACGGAATGATGTCTTGTGCGCCTCTGATGAGATCCATAGTTGACGTGCATCTTGGATTTCCTTCTTCTTTTTTTTTATCCCATTCAGGCGGCGGCCATGGTAACCTCAGCAGGCACTGTATCAGAAGTCGCTTTGGAGGATGAGGGAGGCGGTCATTTGTCCCGTAGTTCTTCTGAAGTCTCCAAGTTGAGTTCCAAGAGTGCCAAGGAGCGTCGAAATCGCAAGAAGAAATGGCGCCAGAAAGAGCAGGAGAAAGAGAAAGGGGACAGCGAGAAGGTTGTCAAGTCTGAGTCTGATGACGGCAGCAAGAGAAGTACCCTTCGTTTCCCGGGAAGCCGGCTCGGCAGGAAGACGTCGATCATGAACCAGGTAAAGTACAAAGCCAAATAAATATTTAGCGAACATTGCACGATCGAATGAATGTCAAGACAAGAGAAACCTTTTCCTCGATGGACCACTCCTGTATGACTAAGAGCCTACACAGACGAATCAATGCATGGTTCGATGCTAGTGAATGAACCTATGTCAGAGATGTTCGATCGGACACTGTGGACGAAGGCTCAGACCCAGAGAGATTGTCTTTACTGCCGGCAGGAGACGCAGCCATTCATGACAGACGTCTGAGTATATGCAAATTAAAGTGATACATTAGTAAAACATAGTTTTCTTGATTAGAATACCACACCTCTTGAGTTCTAAGCACGAACAGATGTAAGCAATAAAACATTATCTTTTCCATGAACTGATACATTTGTAACCTGGCTAATGAGCTCTTCCCGTGAAGGAGTTTCAAGTCCTAAATTACTCCTGTGATAAGGAGTTTCCCAAGTCCTAAATTCTGTCCAAGGCCAGGAAGATGACAGTTTAACAAGCTGTGTCTGTTGACCTCAAATTGACCCCAGGTTGTCTGTGCTTCAATTGTGTATTCGAGTCACACATGTTGACTAATCATATAACAGCATGAAACTTTTAAATATGATAACTTTTTATTCTGTCTAATCTCTTTCACCCTAGCATGATTTAATACACGGCACGGGTTTATACATAGCGTTTACTTCTTTGATTATAATTTTGTGTTCGTGAGGAACTGCAACCGCCCTCCTCAACCTTTCCTTTTTTCAAAAATGCACATTGAAGGACTTCCGCCCGTCTGTCTGTTCCTCTCCAGTCACTGCTGAGCATCCCGGGCTCACCCTTCATGTCACGCCACAACAGCCGCAGCAGCATCTTCAGCTTCAAAGGCCGCTCCAAGGACATGGGCTCGGAAAACGAGTTTGCCGACGACGAGCACAGTACGGTGGAAGAGAGTGAGGACCGCCGGGGTTCCCTGTTCATCCCTTTCCGGCGAAACAGCTACAGTGGCTACAGTCAAGGCTCTTCACGCATCCACCCGCTGGCGCCTCATTCGGGAGGAAAGAGAAGCAGCACGGTGGACTGCAATGGCGTGGTGTCTCTCATCGGCCCGGGGCCCGGCAGACGGCTCCTGCCTGAGGTGAAAATAGATAAGGCAGCCACTGATGACAGTGTAAGGACGTCCAAGGGACACCAATACGGTTTAGGCATGATGGTGGCGACCTCGGCCTCCGCGGCTTCTCCTTCACAACCTTCTTTCCCCATGGCGATTGCTGTGCTCTCTCTCCTGAATTCTATAGTTTCCTTTTTTACCACTTCCAACCTGTGATTCTATATACAATATATTCAAATCTCTCTACCTGTCATAGAACCTTTTTTATTGAAGAGCCAGAATTATGAAGAGCTACTGTATGGTAGCTTTTGGCTAGTGTGGTGGTTCACACTGCTGAAATAGCTTGTCAAATAAGCGGCAGAGTCAGCCCAGCAAGCTAAAGATGGCTGAGCTGTAAAACCTGTAACAAGGTTGTCAAGTTGGGTAAAATGTACATTGGTGTCTGTCTGCATCAGAAAGTGCTATACAGCCCAGAGTTTCCAAAATAACTTCAACGAGGAAAGGCCATGAAGGTCCTTGGGAATTCTATCATGAGCAATTGGTGTTTGTTTTTGACGTCATTGCATAGCAAAAATAGGGTGTGTGTCTAGCCTGTTACCAAGAAAGACTCTCATTCATTCATTGTTAAAGACGTATCGAAAGAAGAAAAAAACGTCAACCTCAGCACTGAATTAATGGTTATTTTTGTTCCTCAATTGTTGAGAGGAAATCTCGTCAAATGCTGAGCTTACGCCGCAGTCATCGTAAATGCAGGGAGCATCGTTCCTCAGCTGACTTCATCCTTAGTTGTAGCGTCTTTCCTGGTTTGAGGTCATGCTCGTTCAATCCATCTCTTTTGAGCTCTGTCTCCTTCCCTTCTTTCCCTTCCTGCTCTCCTCTTGTTTCTTCGGCAGTCTCATTACATTTTCCTCAGTTATCCACTGCTGCTGAACGGTGCAAGATTAATTGCGATTCTTCCCCCCCCCTCTACGACAACATCACCTGTTCATTCTAGCTAGCATGATAAGAGCTCAGTTGTATTGTCAACCAACCTACGTCTGTGTTATTATTTTAACTCTCTCCAGATGTAGCATGGTATATAACAGGGAATATAATGTCTTGAATTCCTCTCTTGACATGACTTGCATGCCGTTGCATGTCGATTGTCATTATGTTATGCGAAGTAAATGATGGATTTCGGCTTTAAATTAAGATATATTGGGGTTTTTAGTACTAAAATGTTATTGTTTGTAGCACCTGAACAAGCTAGCCTAGTTCGTTCGGTCACACCATCATTGATTTGCACGAGTCAGTAACACAAGAAATTATATTAAAACTACATATCAAAGTCTAACTATGTATCATAGTCCCGACCCAATTCTTTGAAATCTAAAAATACTTACATTTATCCTTTTTGTTTGTTTGTGGCATTTTGTGGAATTGTGCTGTCCGTCGTTGCTTTACCTTATAAAACATGAGGAGCTAGCTTGTTCAGATCACTTACAAATTTAGATCTTTAACTAGGCTGTGCAGGGCAAGGTAATTGTAAAAATCTCTAACTAAAAGGAAATGCTACCCTTTCACACTTTATGTAATCTTGCCAACAAATAATGAAGACGTTACACGTTTAAATTAGATGCTTATACCGGTAATCAATTCGTGTTGAAACATAGCTTTGGTGGCTCTGTGATAGAGAAGGCTTTAATAAGGACATCCTTATTTGTCCAAGTGGTTTTTTATTCATAAGTAGATGCTTTTGTCTTTTTTTCTGAGTACAGACCACCGACGTGGAAATTAAAAAGAAGCACTCCGGCTCTCTCATGGTATCTGTGGACCAGCTCAACTCCTCCTACAAAGGAAAAGACCGCGCCAACAGTCAGATCAGCGTCGTCACCAACACTCTGTTAGAGGGTATATCAATGATTTTATATAATGGCTTGCCTATGGTGTGCTCCATTCATGGTTTGGTGTAACCTCCGAAATCCAGAATTACAAGTAAAACATCCAATGTCGGGTTTGTCGAGAAGAAAATTCCTCCTCGGGCTTCCGGTTCATGCAACCTGTCATTTTTGCACTTTTCTTCCATTTTTATAATTTTGCAGAATTGGAAGAATCTCAGCGGAAGTGCCCCCCGTGTTGGTACAAATTCGCCAACACCTTCCTAATCTGGGAGTGTCATCCCAACTGGTTGAAGATCAAGCATATAGTCTATTTGATTGTCATGGACCCATTTGTGGACTTGGCCATTACCATCTGCATCGTCCTCAACACCCTTTTCATGGCCATGGAGCACTATCCAATGACGGAGCACTTTGAGGGCGTCCTTTTCGTTGGCAATCTGGTGAGAAGAAATGCGTTTTCGTATTCTTGTTCAGCAGGTTTGAGGAACTATTGCAAGTTCTGCGCATGCGTCAATTTGATATGTGCACTTAAGACTCCACCATATGTACTGTATATAGGGCTTTGATGGGGGCTCATTAAAGATTTAGCTCAGTTTTAATGTAGTCAAGCCACATGCTCTCCAACCCATTGCCCCCCACTCCCCACTCATGTCAGGCTCCAATTTCCGTTGTGTCTTGCTTACCTCAACTTCTGCTGGAATGTCTTTGTTATCCACTAATACCAAGCACTCAGACTACAGCCTTGAAATAATGAGAGGAAAAATACATTGTGTCTGACTGGCTGAATCTGTAGCAAATTTCCACTTCTGTCTGTCTGTCTGTCTGTCCGTCTGTCAGATAGCAACTGTCTTCATTTGGCAAGAGCCCTGACTCAGTGTCAGTACAGGAAATTAGGTCATCTTACTGGAGGATGTTGCAGTATGACTCAGTGGGTGTTTCTCTTCACCACATTATTCTGTATTTATACAATACAATCCAGGTGCATTTTTATTTTATAAAGTACTTTCACAACAGGAGCAGCTGTAACAAATCACTTTGATATAAAATGGGATACAGGTTCAGAGTAATTCTTTCAAATTTGTGTTGTGTGACAAAAAAGAGAGTATATGCAAATTTAAGTGATACATTAGTAAAACACAGTCGCCCTTGATTTGAATACCACACCCATGGACCTCCCATGGCACCAACATCCATAAACCAACAGAACGTAGATATTTTATGAACTGATATCTTCTAAAGCAAGAGTGTACGAAATACTCCCAAAGCCAGATCTAGTACCTGAGGACGACAGTTTAACAGGCTGTGGCTGTTCACCTCAGATTGACCCCAGATTTTCCATGCTTCCATTGCAGGCCTTGTGTTCGACCAACTAAGCATACAACAGCATGAAACTTTAAATATGATAACTTCTATTTTGTCTTTTCTCTATCAGAAACCAATTCTGAAACCTTTCTGTCATACCTTGTAGTAGAGTGATATCATCGTGTGCATTGTTATTTTTCATGAAAACCGAGAATATTTTCTCTGGGGGTCTGAAGGTTTTCACAGGGATCTTTGCTGGGGAGATGTTTGCCAAACTGGTCGCTATGGATCCCTACTACTACTTTCAGGAAGGATGGAATTGTTTTGATGGTTTTATCGTGACTCTGAGTTTAGTGGAGCTGGGACTCCAGGATGTGGAAGGTCTGTCCGTGCTCAGGTCCTTCCGATTGGTAAGAGGAAGCCTTCTTCTGTCCCCTTCACCCCTTTTATGTGATCAATGAGGGATACGGGCATTTTCCAAACACTGGAGTAATTTTGTCTTCTCATGTCTCTCGCAGTTGAGGGTATTCAAACTTGCCAAATCATGGCCCACACTCAACATGTTGATCAAGATTATTGGTAATTCAGTGGGGGCCCTGGGTAATCTGACCCTGGTGCTGGCCATCATTGTCTTCATCTTCGCTGTGGTGGGCATGCAGCTGTTTGGCAAAAACTACAAAGACTGTGTGTGCAAGATCGCGGATGACTGTAAGCTGCCTCGCTGGCACATGCATGACTTCTTCCACTCCTTCCTGATTGTATTCAGAGTGTTGTGTGGGGAGTGGATTGAGACCATGTGGGATTGTATGGAGGTGGCGGGACAGACAATGTGCCTCACAGTCTTTATGATGGTCATGGTCATCGGGAACTTGGTGGTAAGTTAAAAAAAAGAGATCCCCAAGTAACATTGAAGCATTTGAAAGACTGAAACCAATTGAAGTTTTATTCCTAGGTTTTGAATTTGTTCCTGGCTCTGTTGCTGAGCTCATTCAGTGCGGATAACCTCGCCGCCACAGATGATGACGGCGAGCCCAACAATCTCCAGCTCGCCGTCGCTCGCATCAAAATCGGCATTGCTTGGATAAAGGCCCACATGCGTCTCTTTGTTGCCACGGTGCTGAAGAAGGTATGCAAAGATGTAGTGCGCTCAAATGTATGCCAACCTGCTTCCCACAACTCTTGATGATATACTGTACTTTGATAGACTGCATGTATCATAAAAGTGAGCAGGTTCATCAATCGGGTTTCAACATTGAGCTTTTTGAATGGCATTTTAACTATAAGGACACATGTGATGACACAAAAAAAGCTCAGAAAGAATCAGAAAGCCTTTAATCATCCCCCAATGGGCAAATTTGCACACAATTACATTTGTCCTGTGGATCTGTGTATGTGGTGCATGCAACCGACTAATTGCCAGTGACAAATAGCCCCCTCCCCTCCAAACTATCAAAAATGTGCCACAATAAGAAGAAAATGCTAATTTATGTACCTATCAAAACCCAGTGCAGCTCTGCTTACCTCTTGGCACATTGCCAGAAATGGCACAATCATTATCCCCCCGCACCCCCAAAAAAAGGAAAACATATTTCACAGCAGGCTTTGTGACACAAATGAACTCTGTATTTTATTTTATTTGTCACACCGACTTGCAGCCTGTTGAGGATGAACAAAAACCTCTTGATGAACTGTATGAGAAAAAGCTGAACTGCATAGCGAACCACTCGGCGGATATCAACCGTGAACTGGACTTTGCTAAAAATGGCAACGGTACCACCAGCGGCATCGGGAGCAGCGTCGGGAAGTACATGATTGATGAAGACTACATGTCCTTCATCCACAACCCCAACCTGACTGTGTGCGTTCCTATTGCCGTTGGAGAGTCGGACTTTGAAAACCTTAACACCGAGGACTTCAGCAGTGAATCCGATGTGGAGAACAGTAAGGATGTAAGTCAGACACAGCGATTTGAGAATTGACAGCACAGGATCAAGTATACAGTGGCTCCCCCGGCGCATACTTTTCCAATTGTATTTTTTTAAATTGTATTTTTGCACTCATTCACTGCCATTCACGAATTTATTCGGGAATTGAAAATATGACATGGAGTGCCATTCCCGATTTTTTTTTTTTTTCTTCAGGTTTTTGGTTTTTCTTGTGGGGGTGCCGATAAAGCACTGGTCAGACCTCTGGCAATGTTTTTCCCTTCCACAAGGGGGCAACATTTCCTTTTTTTCATGCTAGCGCTTTGTTCCAGCTTCAGCTGTTGTTGAAGCGCTACATAAACCAATATGTATGTATTGCATTGTATTTCGGACAGCTGCCCTCATTTCAAGCTCATATAACTCCAAACCCATATAATTTAACTTTTTTCTGATGAAAGAAGAGAGTCAAAGGTTTCTTACGCTGCATTGAATGTTTATGTAGTCCCAAAAGTCAATATTCTGTGGGTCCTGAAATTCGAGTGACAATGACAAAACCCCTGGCACTGGAGTGGACGCATTTTTGCACGTCTGGCAGTGAATGAGTTAAAATGACAATCTTAGTGGTCATTTTTTGAATTTAAATAATGTATATTACCTTTTTCCGGGAAGTACCAGGTTTATGTTCCACTAAGCTCCCCCCGAGCCTCTCGCTGCACCGTAGCCAGCCATTGTAGGAAACGTCGCTCCACCAAACTACCACCAACCAATCAGAAAAGTAACGACTCGTCCGGATGTTTGGCGAGTAAGCGAGTTGAGAGCGAGTTGCAGAAGCAATTTTAAATGCAGCTTTTTGCTGACAAATTCAGATTACAAAGTGCAGTATTATTGGCCCATGAATTGATTTAGCTTTGCGTTTGCATGAACACAAGCAGATATAGACTTTTACGTTCATAGCGTGCTGGTTTTGAATTCATTTCTATCAATTATCAGAACAACTCTTCATGTGAAGAAAAATAAACATGTATGTGTTTTATCAGTGCCTTCAACGTGTTCAAACAGAAATCCTTTGCTGCATATTTATGAACACAGCGCAGTAACAATATTAAAGCATGCGTTTAATTGCTTAATTTTGATTCTATGCTCAAAGCTGCAGAGTAGCCAGTCACGGCGAGTTTGAATCACTGCGCGGTATGCAATACTACAACACTTGGAGAATAGTAGTGATAAATCAAGTGATTCATCCAAACACATATAGGCCTTCTTTAAAAGGATTGCACTCTTCACCCATGTTAAGTGTCTGTGTTTGGGTCTCTCACTCCTAGCTGGATGACACCAGTTCATCTGAGGGCAGCACGATAGATATTAAGCCTGACGTGGAGGAGGTGGCAGTCGTGGAGGTGGTGGAGGAGTACCTTGACCCGGAGGCCTGCTGGACAGATGGTATGTGGTATAAACACCGTCGAGGAAGATTTATTGGCCATTTTGGTAACACACGTTAAACGGTTTGTCATCCAGAATGTGTGGCAAAATACAAATGCTGTGATGTTCCCATCACTCACGGCTGGGGGAAGCACTGGTGGTTCCTGAGGAAGACCTGTTATCTAATTGTGGAACACAACTGGTTTGAAACGCTCATCATCTTCATGATCTTACTTAGCAGTGGAGCTCTGGTAAGCTACCAATGCTATCTGTTTTTTTACGATTAAACGTTGTATCAGGGGGGAGTCTGCAGTTTTCCCGCATCGTCGTTCACGATGGTGATGTGATTGAACATTGTAAATAGTCGTCGCAGAGAATGCTGACCTGCGCCAGTGGAATGGTAGCGCTAGAGCAGGGGTGCTCACACTTTTTCAACACGGGAGCCACTTTTGAAATGTCCAAGTCTAAATGATCTACCCATTATATTTATTAAGAAATATATTGACGATTCTTGCCATTTATGTTGATGTATAACCGCATATGTAGCACAACATTATTCTGTACATTTTTTGACATTACCTGAGTTCACGCCGATAACTGTCAGACGAGACAAACGCACTTGGAAAATGTCATCGTGGAAAAAAGTCCCACTCCCATTCCATATGAAAGTGATGCTTTTTTTCTTCTGACATGGTCTAGCTCCCCCACTCGTTTTTATACCCTATCTTACGTTTAAGAAGCTAAAACCGAGCGAAAATTAGGATGTAACTAACGACTATCTTGTTAACTTTGCGTGATTTGAGCACGCACAGTGTACCTAATAGTGAGATGTCATCTAATTGGTTGTCCGGTGTGTCAATCAAATGAAGGGATGGTTGATTGGCTAACGTCGAGTTTTTCCCACCCAAAACAACTCAACTTTATTTATATAGCGTCAGTTCATGACAAATGTCACGCGATACCTTGGAGATCGATTGGTCGATCGCAATCGACGTATTGAGCACCCCTGCGCTAGAGATACCAAGCTAGCGCTATAAACAAGACCACATTATCTTGTGACGTTATATACTTTTACGTTTTATTTTCCGGATTGTGCAAAACTATTAAAAATCTAATTGATGCAAAAAAAACAACAAAAATACATTTGAGGACATTGATGTTTCTTAAAAAAATTAATAGGAGGTACAGGATGGGTTCAGAGTACACGAACTAGTGTGCACTTGTTAACCGAAAGCAGATAAACTTTAATGACATTGAACAGACGGTATCGTTTGGCAGTGAACGAGTTAACAAAACATTTACCATCTAAACTATCCTTTTTTAAATGAATGTAACAGTTTAGAAATTAAAATAACTAAAAACTTGTCAATTGCTTCGTAGGCCTTTGAGGACGTCTATATTGAACAGAGGAAGACAATCCGTATTATTCTGGAGTACGCCGATCGGGTTTTCACCTACATATTCATTTTGGAGATGTTGCTCAAGTGGGTGGCTTACGGCTTTGTCAAGTACTTTACCAACGCCTGGTGCTGGTTGGACTTCTTCATTGTGGATGTAAGTACAGTTGTGTGTGTTCCTTGCACAAATTGACAATGTACACAATTATTGTCCGCTGTCATCATTTTAGTGCGGTATTTCTTGACTTCAGCTCAGACGTAATTTTTTTTTCTTTTTATGAAGCAAGGCAGTGGCGGGCCGTGCATGTCACTCCTCTGAATCAATCAGCTGTGAGTTTGGTGTGATATTACTACACATCCACACGTACAGAGGATGATGTTGGCCAGGAAATAACTTGTGACTTGAAGATACTTAAGAAATACTGTCATTAAACTGTTTGAATGTTTACTATGAACATGTGAATTTATGATAACCTCATAAAATTGCAATATTATTTGCTATTTTTCCTAGCTTTGGATCTGTTCAACCTTGTCCATCTATACTTGAAAAGTCCATCTTGAAAATGACATTAACAGGATATCTGCAACCAAATCCATTTCTTCTCCACCTTCCGCCATTGTGGGTTGACAAAACCGCTATCAAATCTACACAACAATATATTTGCTTATGCAGCTCAGGCCAGTATGCTCTGATTACTAGCGGCTAGTCACGAGCCAATCATGTGACTAGACAAACATAGTATGCGGAAACTCCGATGTTGCCAGCGCCTTCCAGCAGGCCTTCAGTTGCCAAGTCGAACTCTGATTGGTTAAAGCAACAGTTTCATCGACATTTATTTTTATGCTCCAGGGCCTGCAGAACTAATTGTGAAGGCGTACGGGTAGATTTCTGACCCTGGTAACAAATGATTGCTGAAATATGATTGGTTAATTGCTGAAATATGAAAACACACATCTGGAAGCAGCACAACAGGGCAAAAGCAATGAAAGGAAGCTGAAAAACAGTTTGGAATTATTTAATCAAAATTCATGGAAAAAATATAATTAACATTAGTCTGTGATTCAGATATTTTTAGGCCAGCATAGAAAGCCTTGCAGGCCCTGACGGCCCACCACTGGAGTTAGGAATTTCAAAATCCGAACAGATCGAATGCCTTATGGTGGAACAAGCCCTTTTTGTGTCTCCCGAATGCCAAGTCATTCCAAATCGCTCTGTGACAAAAACAGTTTTTCAACTTTCTATTCTAATGTCTTCTCTCTCACAGCAGGTGCCTCGCCCGTATGCACTTTAAGTTAAAGCGTGACAGAGGGTCCACGGTAAGGCTTGTGTTGCTGCGCAGGGACTTTCACAGGTTCTTCTGTGCCCGCCCTGAATCTCCTCAATCTTCCGCATTCTACTCTTTGTCCTTTTTTTAAGTGAGACGTCCTCTGGTATTGAAACCGTATTGTTTTGTACCTGTCTGTATGTTCTCGTGTCCTATTGGTGGAGTGTCTGTGAGAACATCCCTCCTATGATTATTTTTCTCCCTTGGTTGGAGTTTTTTTTTTTTTAATATTTTCTCCCTTTCACTTGCACCAACCACAAGTTTCTTTCCAGGTGTGCCGTCGAGCTGTTCGTCGCTCGACCTGCTTGCCAAACTATCCCCACTCCAAAAAAAAAAAAAGACAGATGAAAGTTTGTGTTTGATACAATTAATTGAGCAAATGTTACAAACACAGCAGCTGCAGTTCATCTGTATCAATTGATGTTTTGACGATTCAAGTCTGTAGGGCTAGACCTTCTTGCTCTGTCCCCTCTAACCATGTGGGTCCTTTCTTCCTCTGCTTTGTCCTCCTTTGTCTGTCCCTATCTGTGTAGGTGTCAATAGTCAGCCTTATAGCTAATGCTTTGGGCTTCTCCGATCTTGGCCCAATTAAGTCACTCAGGACACTGAGAGCCTTGCGACCCCTCAGGGCCCTTTCACGTTTTGAAGGGATGAGGGTAAGGCCCATGATACCAGGCGGCTGGTGCTCCTGCATGCCACTGGGGGGGAAAAAAAGGCTAGAAAATGACGTGAAGAAAATTGTCAACTTTTTTTGCATGGACGCAGGTCATTTTTCAATAGTCCAACTACTGCCGTGAACATCTTATTCGATCTAAAAAAACTCCAAACTGGCTTGTGCATGAACTTGGTTGCTGCTCCCCTAAATAATACATAACCGTTTCCAGCAAAACATTTTGATAGATGTTCTGAGCCTGATTCAGTCATGAAAGAGGGGGCGGGCGGGTGGTTTTGGGTCTTCTCACAATTAAGAAATTAGGCTCATAAGCTTCTGCCTGTTCGCTCCGTCACCAAATGTGCTGTTCACTGATCTTAATGGCAGTTTGGCTTTGATTATCGCCACACTGGAAGACCACCAAACTTCTGGTTGCGTATGCTTCCCTTTCCCCCCGCTCATCCTTGCTCGCCATCCATCTCACCGGCTGTTCATGCGGATGCATCGCGTCCCGTTTGGCAAGCTCTCAGCGTTCCTCTGTGTGCCTCCCGTGTTTTTATCATTTTTGATTTTCAAATTTTAGCTTTGTGGAGTTCAGAAGGAAGGAGTATTAGGGCAACTCTTAAAAAGCAAATGATGAGAATGTATCTGTTACCAGGACAAAGTTGAACACAAATAGTAAGAGTGAAGAATGTCTCTGTATTAGTCATGCAAAATCATTCCGTACTTGTACACAACACTCAGTTTAACGATGGAACAAACATAAAGAAAAGTTACATTACATTAATGGTTACATTACATTGTGTGTGCGCGTGTGTGTAGCCCTAATACTCTTTGTTTGTGAAATCACAGAGCCCGTGTCTCTTAAAAATGCACATTTGCATCGTCTCTTGATTATGCTAATTGTGTTAATTGATTTGTACAACTAACAGGGTTTATACATTGCATTAAATAATTGCTGCATCTCCTGTAATGTTTTTCGCATCAAGACCAACAAATATTTATGAGTGATGAACTACAACTTTTTTTTTGTATATACCGTATTTGATTGCCTATCACAGAGGTCAAACATCCATCCATTTTCGTACCTTTATAATCATTTGGGTCACGAGGAGTGCTAGAGCCTATCCCAGTCGTCTTTGTGCAATAGTCGGGGGACACCCTGAATTGGTTGCCAGCCAATCGCAAGGCACACAGAGAACAACCATTTGCACTCACACCTAAGGACAATTTGGAGTGTTCAATCATGCTGCCATGCATGTTTTTGGAATGTGGGAAGAAACTGGAGGACCTGGAGAGAACAAGCACACAGGAACTCATGACCTCTGAACTGTGAAGTCGACATGCTCGCCACTTGACTACAGGTCAAATAATAGATTTCAATGTAAACATCTGATCATGCGTGTTAAAATTTTATACAGTATCAACCACTGGACAGACTACCTACATAGAAAACTATAAATCTAAATGAAAGGATATGACGTACTTCATCTGCTCTGTTTGGGTAAAATTTTAGAGTTGCAGCAAACTGGAATTTGACGCGACGCATTGGCCAAATAACTCATTAATGCTGGCCAATTTAAAAAGTCATTATTTAGGGCTTCTATATTTGAAATAGCCAAAAATACCCTTGCTTGTTATTTCAAGAGACCACTGCAAACATTTTGCCTGATGTGCATTTCTTTGTTGACGGTCTCGGTGTTTATGTGAGTTGGTCGACGCCAGACACACGTGACAAGAGTATATAACCCACTTTTTCTCCTCAGGTTGTGGTGAACGCCTTGGTAGGGGCCATCCCATCCATTATGAACGTGCTCCTTGTGTGTCTCATCTTCTGGCTCATCTTCAGCATCATGGGCGTCAACCTTTTTGCTGGGAAGTATTACTTCTGTTACAATGACACGCAACAGGAAATGTTCCATCCCAACGAGGTGAACAACCGAACGCAGTGTTTTGCGCTCATGAACGACAACCACTCTGAAGTTAGGTGGAAAAACGTCAAGATCAATTTTGACAATGTGGGGGCGGGATACCTGGCGCTCCTGCAAGTGGTGAGTGGGGTGCTTTCGACGTGTCGTCTTGCTTGGTTCCAAAGTGTTTTCTCACATTGTGCGTCTCAACCTTGCAGGCAACATTCAAAGGGTGGATGGACATTATGTATGCGGCAATAGATTCGAGAAAGGTAGGGCTGTGAGCTGGTTTGGAACGCTTCAGCATTTTGTCATTGACGTTACTTTTAATTTAGTTTGGACTCGTTATTTTTTTCAGTTGTCAGAGTTGGTTTATTCGTTTGTTTTTTAACTCATTCACTGCCTGACGACGTGCAAAAATGTGTCCACTCCGGTGCAAGGGTTTTGTCATTTTCACTTAAATTGCGGGACCCACAGAATATTGAGTTTTAGGACTACATAATCATTCAATTCAACGTAAGAAACCTTAGACTCTCTGCTTTCATCAGAAAAAAAAACTTAATTCCTAAGTTATCTGTCTGGAGTTATCTCATCTTGAAATGGGGGCAGCTGTACAAAATACAATACTGTTCATACATATTGATTTAACAACAGTTGAAGCTGTAACACAGCGCTAACATGGACACGGATACCTCTCGGAAGGGAGAAAAACATTGCCAGAGGTCTGGCCAACGCTTTATCAGAACCCCGCGCAAGAAAAAAATTAAACTCGGAACAAATTCGGGAATGTCGCTCCAAGTCACACTTTTCAATTCCCGAATAAATTCGGGAATGGCAGCAGTTAATTTACTTTATTAATGCTCCTTGACCGTTTTTTTTTTACATTAATTTTGGTTGTAGTTTTTTTTCATGTAGATATGGTAGGTATGTGTCAAAGATAAAATAAAATAAATGGTATTGTATATTAAAGAAAAGTAAATTCTAATTCCCAAACAGTTGTTCAACCATCCTTCTGTACGGCCACGCAGACATAAGAAATAAATACATTTAAAAAAATGAGTGTTCATTGATGAAAATAGTTGACAAAATCAAAAAGAAAGGACATTTTTGCTATCATTGTTTTTTTAAATTTGTCCTTTTTTTTAAACCTTGCTTTTCCATTATTCCACTCACAAAAAATGCCTCGTAATTTTAGTTTGATTTCTTTTCGCAGATTTTGTTAACTTCAAAAATGTTCATTCCCTTTTTGCAACTTTCCAGGTGGAGGATCAGCCGCTGTATGAGGACAACTTATACATGTACATCTACTTTGTCATCTTTATTATCTTTGGTTCATTCTTCACCTTAAACCTCTTCATTGGTGTCATCATCGATAACTTCAACCAGCAAAAGAAAAAGATAAGTTGATTTTTTTTTTCTTCCTTTTGCACCTTCGTGTCCACTTCACGATGGTAACACGATGGTTAATTGTTTATTTTTTTGGCCCCTTTACTTTGGAGGTCAGGATATTTTCATGACGGAAGAACAGAAGAAATACTACAATGCCATGAAGAAACTTGGCTCAAAGAAACCACAAAAGCCTATACCCAGACCACAGGTAAAATTCAATCAATCAATAATAGTAATAATAATAGTAATGCATTGATAGTACGCCTTTGCAAGTGCACTTTCTAATAAAACTACATTTTTCCCTCAGAACAAAATCCAGGGAATGGTTTTTGACTTTGTGACCCAGCAAGTATTTGACATCTCCATCATGATCCTCATCTGCCTCAACATGGTCACCATGATGGTGGAAACAGATGATCAGTCAAAAGAGACCGAGTATGTACTTTACTGGGTCAACTTCATCTTCATCGTTGTCTTCACCGGCGAGTTTTTACTGAAGCTCTTTGCACTGCGTCACTACTACTTTACCAACGGCTGGAACATCTTTGACGTCGTGGTCGTCATCCTCTCCATCGTGGGCAAGTATTCACAAGAGTTGTTGTGCAAGTGTGAAGTATTTCAATTGGAATTTTTCAAATAGACCTGAGGTCTTTTTTTTTCTTGTTTCCTTTTGATTTCAACGGAATCGCCAAAATCCAGCTCGTTTTAATCCTGAGCAGGACAAGTAGACTAGAGAGTGGATGTGTTATCTGGTGCCATAGTGTTAACCTTCTTCCCTGCAGTTGACTGAATAAACACTATATGAGTGAGGAACTACAATATTAAAAAAAGTAATACAATTCATTTAAAAAGAAATCATAGGGGTCAATGTGAAGACTTTTGATAATTCTCCTGATAATTCTCACGGTTTGGTTCGTGCCCGCCACAAAATCCGACTTCAACGGACAGTTAGGATGGCTGAAAAAAATACCCACTCTCGAGGACTTGCACAGTACAAAAATCAAGACAAGGGCATGGAAAATTCCACTAAACCCTCCGCACCCTGCCTTCCACCTTTTCCAGCGACTCCCCTCAGGCCTCAGACCGATCCATTCGCACCAAATCCAGCAGATATTTAAGCAGCTTCTTCCCCCAAGACATTAACTCTCTAAACAGGAAACCATACGTAACCTTATAGTGGCTCTTTGCAATTTTGGACAACCCTGTGGAACAAAATGGCGATCCTACCAAAAACCAATGAACCTGAATCTCAAGTAGCATTTAATTTGTTACAAATACAGTATTTTGCATTTTTGTCAATGCCAATTGATCCAGAATACAGGCTCTATACCAGGGATAGGGTACTCTGATAATTCGAGAGCCATGTTTTGGCTGTTTTAGATCCCTCCCAAATCCAACATAACAGATTCAAAGGATTGGATTGGATTGGATTACACCAAGCACCAAAGTTATGAAAGTAAGAGGAGAGGAAAGGAAGAAGTAGAAAAACAAATACAAGAGCTGCTGTAAATGCAGCCACGGTCGCGGCGCCATCTTGAAGTCAAAAGAACAAAAAAAAAACTAAATAAATAATATGACAACACAAAACAGACAGTCATTCAATTGTAAGCACTTTCTTCACCCATTTTGTTGCAAGAAGCAGTTCAAGATGAAAGAGGAGGAGGATCAGCGTCCTTTTCACCAGTGGATCACAGATATCATTGTGGAATGTGCATGCCTGCAACAAGCTAAATGTTGAAAGTAAACATGAAGCTGTAGCATCCATTGACAAAAAGAGATCGTCTCATATCTCTTGCTCATACGTAAATCCGCTTCAATTCCAAGCTGCGGCAGTTCCACATAAGATCATCAGCAAACTCTGTCGAATCCCAAAACCAACATGAAGAATTGAATCAGGCGTGTTGGCGAATGGAGGGGCCTAAGAAAAGCAAGATGTGGCTCTCGAGGAACCGTTGTTTCTCTAACCCTGCTCTATCTTGTTTTTAGCTATCCAATCACAAACCAGTGGTTGCTGGGAAATGCCGCAGGAGGGGGGGGGGACGTTGGGAATGTACAGTTCAAGGAAGTTCAAGTGCTGCTTTTAGTGACATCCTACAATTTCTGTTTGTTTTTGCTCCCATCACCTGTAGGAATGTTCCTGGCCGACTTGATCGAGAAGTACTTTGTGTCGCCGACGCTATTCAGGGTGATCCGATTGGCTCGTATCGGGCGAATCCTGCGCCTCATTAAAGGCGCCAAAGGCATCCGAACGCTTCTCTTCGCCCTAATGATGTCGCTCCCGGCCTTGTTTAATATCGGTTTGCTACTTTTCCTGGTTATGTTCATTTTCTCCATCTTCGGCATGTCCAACTTTGGCTACGTAAAACACATGGCCGGGATCGACGACATGTACAACTTTGAGACCTTTGGCAACAGCATGATCATCTTGTTTATGATCACCACGTCAGCTGGCTGGGACGGCCTCCTGTTGCCCATTCTTAACTACCCTCCGGACTGCGACCCCTTGCTGGAGAATTCCGGCACTCCTTCAACTGGAGACTGCGGCAACCCGTCCGTAGGCATCTTCTTCTTTGTCATGTACATCATCATTTCTTTCCTCATCGTGGTCAACATGTACATCGCCATCATTCTGGAGAACTTCAGCGTGGCCACGGAGGAGAGCGCTGACCCGCTCAGCGAAGATGACTTTGAGACCTTCTATGAAATTTGGGAGAAGTTTGACCCCACTGCCTCGCAGTTCATCACTTATGCGAAGCTTTCCGACTTTGCGGATGCGCTTGAACACCCGCTGCGCGTCCCCAAGCCCAACACCATTGAACTCATCGCTATGGACATGCCGATGGTGAGCGGGGACCGCATACACTGCCTGGACATCCTCTTTGCCTTCACCAAACGCGTGCTGGGCGATAGCGGTGAGTTGGACATGTTGAGGCAGCAAATGGAGGAACGATTCGTGGCGGCCAATCCTTCCAAAGTCTCTTACGAGCCCATCACCACCACGCTGAGGCGCAAACAGGAGGACGTGTCCGCACGAATCATCCAGAGGGCCTATCGCGGCCACTTGGCAAGGCGAGGTTTCGTTTGCAAGCGCGTCCCGACCAACAACAGAGTGGAGAACAATCAGGAACAAGAGAAAGAAGCCACTCCTTCCACCGCCTCCCTTCCCTCGTACGATAGCGTCACCAAACCCGACAAGGAGAAGGACGACGACGAGGACAAGGGAGGGAGGAACGTGGGCGGAAGAAACCAAAAGGTCGTCAGGGAATCCAATTGTTAAAGAAATGGGATAGTCATAATCACCATAATAACCCCATAAATTAAACAGGAGGAAAATCACACCCGCACGGATGTACAGAATATTTCATTTGCAAGCCAGAAAAGAATCTGTGTTTTTTTTTTTTTAGTTGCTCACATTATTGACAGCGTTGAAGGCTCTTGAACTTCTCTCCTCATCAGCTTGGACGTCATGTATCTAGACGAATCCCGTCCACAGTGGAGACGACACGCTCCAAACGAAGGACAGAACGATGAAGAACTCCTGGCAGATTTGCACTGCGCAGGGACTGAAATGGCGCTTGCGTGAAAGACACAAATAGTCAAGCGCATCAGGACTTTTTTTTTTTTTTTTTTTTTTTTTGTTCAAGCTAAAAATTGTTCATGCGAGCAGCAAAAATGGCAACCGATGTAAAAGGGAACACTATTTAGCCTTTCGCCCATGCTACTAACCTCCCATTATTTTTACCCATCCCAAATATTTGTTTATTCTTTTGGAACATTTGTCCTTTCACACCAATTTGTTCAGGGTCTGCCTATTCCGTGGGAAGGAGGGGGGGTGAACTCAGGCCAAGGGCTTTACGTACATTTACTCAAAACAATTTCCAAAACAACTACATAGGTAATTGTGCTTGTTCGATGCATAGAAATGATTTGCATGACGGCATGTTTTTTGACCAGAACTCTTGCATGAACTTTTCACGGTCCACAAGACACTAACATTGCAGATACAAGGGTCGATCATCCCGAAACGGAAACCTTGTCTCTTCACTTAAGACATCACAACTGTTGCCTCTATAAATAAGACTGAAAAATGCTGGTACATTAAAACACACGCGCTAGTGGATTGCAGTTTTAATGTGAATACTTATTTGCTGCTCTCGAAGCTGTGCAAAGGGGTGATAAAGGTGGCGACGTCAGAGAATCATAAGCTTATATTTAACGTTTCTATGCACCTGTGTAATGCTCCATTTGCTTTTATTTTTTAGAAAGAGGTCAGTGGGGATTTTACAAGTACAGTATGGTTTTTTTTTTAATTGGCGATGCATTTCCTTTCCAAAAGGGCTGAGAGGAGATGTTAAGCTTTTTCACGCGAGTGTTTGTGCGTGTATGTGTAACTATGCGTTCTTCCCCTAGCTTTCTAATTTCATAAGCGTCATTTGAGAAGAAGGAAATATGTTTGTCCGATTTAAGTTGAGTCATGAGAAAGGTGACCATTGTGGAGAAGCCAAAGAGATCCACCTTGTTTTTCTTCACAAGTGAAGACGGTTTGCGTTGATGACTAAATGTCTCTTCATTTTTAATGACACTATTTACTTTTTCTCTGAAGAAAGACCCGAGAATTGTATGCAATGCTTGAAAAAAAATCCTCCCCTTTTTTTCTCAGGAGATATTATAACCGAGCCCGAGCGCTGCTACACAATGCAAGTGAATGTGGTGGTCGCATTTATTAAATCACATTTTACGCCTTTGTGTTTTCATACCGGGATGATGATGATTGCTGCTGCTGATGATGATGATGATGATGATGGGCACCCGGCCGCCTTCTTTCAAAAGGAGTCACGGTCCATTTTGTTGCAGGACTACCTGCTTATGACGCATAGAATTATAGGGCTAGAAGCATCTCAGTGAAAAAGAACCTTTTTTTTTGCTCTTGCTTGCACCGGCGATGGTTAAATTTGTAGTGGATTGCAGGTACATCATTGTGGAATCAATTCAATATCTGGACAACAACAAAAAAAAAAAAACACACATTGACCCCAGTTGTACGTACACATGGGAAAAGGTGGGAAGCAATGTTGCAAATTTGTACGATTTTACCCACACTCCAACCCTATCTGCGCCACACTCAATATGAAATAATTATCAGAGCACTGGATGTATCTCACGGTGTGAGCACGTACTGTGGAAGAGCTTAAGCACTGTGCAGGGATGTCGATTCCTTTCTGTGGATACCCCCCACAGCCCCGCTATCATTCCCATGTGTTTCCAAGTCCTACAAAAGGTCCACTTTCTGCATGTGCGATCCAAAATCAATGTGGGTATTGACCTAATAAAACCATGGATGATAAGGACAAAAATTCTCTCTATCCTCATCGTGTATGTAAAAATGACTCCATTCACAAAAATGTATTCATTTAGAAAAGAAGACAAAAAAAGTATAAGCTTTGTTATAAAGCAAAATAATGAACGTCCGTGAGAACCTAATGCATTCATTTTAATGACATGCATAGTTTTTTTTTTGTAAATACTGGACTATGTTAACAAAACAAACAAACAAACCGCGTCAACTATTAATCTTACATTTAAATATAAATAAAATGGCTCCCAGCTTTTGTATTTTTTTCAGGGTACACTTTTAAATTCACTTTTCACACAATAAAAGGGATTAATGGAAAATAATCTATATCACACACACACACACAGATATATATATATATATATATATATATATATATATATATATATATATATATACTTTTTTAAATTAATCTTGTATTTGACAACAATGTTTGTGATGCAACTGGCCTGGCCACTCTTTGCAAATGTGTAAAACCATAATTTATCATGTAACTCTCTTTGTGTGTTTCTAACCATAACCACCATCAATAACCAAAACTGTGGCCCAACCAACACCCAAATGTGCCAGCGTGTAATGCATGGTGCTGCACTGTCTGCTTGCTGAGAATCTGTGAGCCTGGCTTGATGGTTGGATTGCACTAACCAGCATAACCTTTTTGTACATTTGCGACAATATTTTGCTCTTATTCTCAATGTTATCGGATACATTCAGAATGCTGGCATCAAATATGACCTTCACTTGTGTGTGAAGCGTTGGCGCAATAAAACTCTAACCCTCCACTGTGTTTGTTACACACTGATAGCACCCCCATTGCAATATGTTGGCCATCTTGTTTCTTGTTTGTTTCTTTCTGGTGCAATATTCTTCAACTGCACGTGCCTTTTTTGCTTCCTATTTAGTCTCTCTGTAAAGTCGGCAACACGGAGTTTGAAACCCCACTGAAGGGATTCAAAATAGATCATGGAATTGATGGTATTCAGTCTAAAATGAACTGGTATATTGCTAATTCACTGTTGGTTAGTGAGATTGTCTGGAAGCACAGAAATGACAACTCTCTCTCCCTCTCACCCTCGCTCCTGATCTTTGTCCCCTCTGTTCATCAAGCTATTCGGCCCGTAAGACCTTTCTTTCTGTTTTGCAGGTTTCAGTCAATGTTGCATCATCACTATGAGGCAATTGTTTTGATTAGGCTCGACTGGGATAATAGGATGATTGGGTGCGGGTGGCTAGTGGTGTTGGGTGACAATTTTTGAATGTCATTATCTCTTGCCGCAAATGCACAACCACGAGACCGTTCCGTTCAAATCAATGAAAAATGTTCATTTCAGCACGAATCTATTTCCAAACAATAAAGCAGCCTTCCAGTTAGACTTTTGACGAGTGTCGTTTTTTTAATCGGGTGACGAGTCGTTTGCCTTGACCAATGCAGATGATTTCTTGCTTCTGAGTGACACTGTCACGTTTATTGTACGCCAGTTTCAGCTTCGTTAAAGGCAACGCAATCACGACGCGCAATAACAACTCACGCGCCAGTTATCGTCGACCACTGATTGGTTGACTCAGAACAAAGGGGCGGGAGACACAGTTTTTTTTTTAGAAACAGGTTCCCAATGGTGGGTTTCCAATGTACTTCGACGGGGTTGCATCCCATAGCTTCACATTTTTAATTTGCTTGTCTGTGTGCGTGTTATTAATATTGTATTCTTTAAGGAAAAAAATATATTAAAAAAATAAGAAGCGGGTCCCCTTTCACCGACCGCGGCGCGTGACCAGCGATACCGGAAGTTGTTAGCTGTCAGAAGTCTGCAAGTCAACATTGCGATCACTGCTGTTTCGATGTCTTGTTTAATTTTATTCTTCTCATCCAAACTTTGTTTCATCTGTCATTCACCCCTGGAACTAGCAAAAAAAATTGTGGAGTCTGTAGCGACAGGAATGGCATTTTAATATGTTCCGTGCTTCAGTGTCACCAATCAAGGTAGGACGAAATTTCATTTTCACAAACAATTACATTTACAGAATTATTATTTTTCGTTCATTAGTAGGTGCTAATGATTGATCGCGGAGGTTGGTTGATCTAAAAGTGGATTGGGCACCTCCGATGGACATAGAACGGAGTAATCCGTAAACAAGCTTCTCGAAACACGTGAGTCAAATCGAATTTCGTAACGTTAGCTATTTGCCCTTCCTAATAGTATAGCTTCTCGCATTGATTGCTACAATCAATAGGAAACTCTATTACACTTGCGAAATTGAACAGAAGTCACGAATTCCACGCCCTTGGTCCGTAAACTTCAATTTGCATGAATTGGGTAAACATAAAACCGGCTTAAATGTGCAAGGAACACTGAATCCAATTGAAGTTGATTTATTTGACGTTTCAGTTGGTTTTTATATATAGTGCGTTGCAGCTTTTCTTTATTAAAAACAAACGAGGGCTAGAACAGTTACGAGGGCTAGAACAATTTAAATAATTTCTAGAAAAAATTTAACACGAGTAAATTGATTCAAACTTCAAGGTAGCACACGTTAGTATTAAACTCGTAAGTCAATGTACGACTATAAAACCTGCTGCCGCTTCACCACGTTACTTTGTAACGTGTCCTCAGTTGCTACAATGTAATGCCATATAGCCTAACAGTGTTCCAGCCACCAAAATGGCCGAGTGCTAGGAAGGGACTGGGGGAAGGCATCAGAGGGTTAAGCAGAAGGAGCAGCACTGCAGTGCAGATGTATGAATGCAGTGTTAAAATTGTGCTTTAAACTACATTTTTATGCAATGTTATGGTTTTTCGTAGTTTCAGGTCATTTTTTATCATTCCGCTTTGTGGGTTTCTATTTTTCAGTGTGAGGAAGACAAAAATGGAAGTGCACAGAGACATATGTAAATTTCTCCACTGGGAGACTAATAAAGGCAAATCCAATCCAATTTCACATGAATTTGGCTGATTTTATACACTTATAAAGTAGGATATATCAAACGACTCTCTTCCAACCATCACACGGCGCCCATGCTTCGACGATGTCATATCACTCCTTGATTTCCAGTTAGATAAATCAACATACGTACATTCAAGCGGGGCTACCTTTAACTGTATTCCGGGTCTCTACCGCCCTCTTGTGGTAGTTTGCAACAAATAAATTCATTTTGAAACAAGTTCTACGCTCAGCCTTGATTTGCATTCTCTGAAAGGTCTGAAAATTGTCATTATTATTGCAGTTGTAACTTGTCGATAGAGTACTGGCGTGGGGAATGACAAGGAAACAAAATATCAGATCAAACCATCAATCTTCTTTTCCTTTTGGCTTTTCCCTTCAAGGGGTCGCCACAGCAAATCAGTGTCCTCCATCTTTAGAGGTTTGATCCGCATGTTTTGGCCAAGCTTTTACGACGGATGCCCTTCTTGACACAACCCTCTGTATTTATCTGGGCTTGCGACCGGCACAAGAAGACATATGTCCCTTTGTGGCTACAGTACAAGCAACTCGCTCAGATCAAACCATCAATATGATACCATATTATCCTGTGACCGTAAAGTGACCTTGAGAGTTTTCCAAGGCGCTTATAAATTAAATGTATTATTATTATTATTACTTCTATCCTATAAATTACAAGTGCAATAAAAGGCCATTGTTCCACAAAAAAAGCCACAATTTTACAAAAAAATACCTTATTCAAAGCAATTTGATTGCCTCTTTTTTTGGCAACACAACTTTTATGCGCTATATAATTGCATTGTCTGTCTATATACACACTCACATTAGTGACATGAGTTTTTATTTACTTCTGGATTTGGTGAAAGCTGGCGTGAATGGCTGCCACTGCTCACCCGCAGAAAAAAATCTTATCTCGTGAATGTAAAGTGTCCTTGAGAGTTTTGAAAGGCGCTTTGAAACAAAAAATGTATTATTATTATTGTTATTATTATTATTTTTTATTATTGTTAGTATTATTATTATTGTTCTTATTGTTATTATTGTTATTATAAATCAATAAATACGTATTGCGGTTGGAAAATGACCGATTAAAGGTCAATAGTGACCTGAAGGTGTCGCTGTGATACTTGGCTAGTTGGCTTCTGCTTTGAGTGTCAAGATTTAAAGAAAGTCATGCAATTTGGACAAGATGATTAAAAAAGAGTTTGGGTAGTGATCAAACAGACGTATTTTTTTTCAATAGCACTTTGGATGTTATTTATTTGTGTTTATTTAAAGGGCTTATCATTCAATTTATGACATTAGAAGAAAGGAATATAAAAACAAAAGGTCAATGCAATAATAAAATCTGTGATGACATGTTCTGAAAATATGTCACAGAACCTGGAGAAGACAAACCACCAGTGCCACAATGTAGTTGTTAACATTGTACATTTTAGTGAAAGACAACACTCAAACGTCACACATTTTTTGGTTCGGTAGACAAAACAAAAACAAAAAAACAGTATTGATTTTTGCGGTGCAGGTACGATATTTTCATTTTCATGACAGTTTTAACCGAGGTAAACTATAACAAGTCAAACTAGAGAAACATTGCTCCTAAATGTGTCCTATGAAAGGACATGAGATAAATATTTCCATGTACAACATCTTTAAAATGAGGTAGAAATGGTTATTGAGAATGCATGAGATACAACATAGAAAAAAAGGATAATACTGAAATCCATTTGGGTTTCAACAGAACTAGCTGAATGAGAACAACAGCTTGTGTAGCGTTTTGCTTGTCTTACACTGAAGAGCATTCAATTCTTCTAGCTAAGCGCTTAAATACTTTTTAAAGCACTGGGGTTTAGTTGTGTATCACTTTATCAATCTCATATTTTAATTTGAAGCTGTGTGACGAGGTCGTGCGTAACAAGTTTCCCCACACGGAATCTCATACACATTTTGTGCCCTCTTTTAATGATAATCCATCACCAAAATCCGACAATCAATGCGAGTCTTGTGCCCTTAATTTGGATTTTGTTGATTAACAAAATGGCGCAAAGCAATATTGTCGCCCAAAAACTTCCAATTCAACAATCCGATGCTGTGAAAGACAGAAATCAAACAGACATTAAGACATTTTGTAAAACACATCGAGAACGTGTTTGCTTTTCAGTGACCCATCTTCCATGGTTTGTCCTTTAAAACCGTTCGTCTTGCTGCAAACTACAAAAACTATCATTCATCTCTTCACCAAAATCTATAAGGGAATCTATACATGAAGAAAATATGTTTCATTTATCTAAAAAGGTTATCCATGTACATTATGGCATGTATTGTTCTTTCTTTAAAAAAAAAACTGAATTACATTCAACATTTCATCTCCTGGTACAATTATCACCACGTTTATTCCCAGAGCAACAAAGCTGTGTGTGTGTGTGTGTGTGTGTGTGTGTGTGTGTGTGTGTGTGTGTGTGTGTGTGTGTGTGTGTGTGTGTGTGTGTGTGTGTGTGTGTGTGTGTGTGTGTGTGACTGTGTGTTTCTCTCTGTGTGTGTGCGCACATATTTACTGTTATTGTCAAAGGCTGTGTAAATTCCCTGAAGATTTCAGAGTGCGCTTGCTTTTCAACATCTCCAGTTTTGCTCTAAAGGGCTCCCCACAAGCACTCCAAAGGTAATAACATACATTCTTATTTATCATTCTGAGGTAACAATATTCTTCCTGAGTATTCAGTAACATGACGATAAATCTTCCTTTCAAGAGGCAAAAATAAAAACAGTAAAGTAAATCCAAGCAGGCCCATTTCGCACGTGTTCACATTAACGCGTGCGCATGACCACAAGGCGCTCGCTCGCTCCCTTGCAATAAATTCAGCAGTATGTTGCATGATTGTTGTTCATCGTTAAGACAAAATATAAGATGGATTCTTGTAGAAGTTTCAGAATAAGTGTCTTTGAGCGTCGGCATGTAAACAACGAGCCCCAAAGTTGCATACATCAAGTGTACTGCCAAAAAAAAACATATGCACAGTACTGCGATCCTGTACTCAAAACAACGAAAAGGCCAGCTTTATATAAGCAGCAGGATTTAGATAAAAACTACAACAGTAGTGTTGAACGGGTTGAAAACAAGAGGCAGGAAGTAAAAGAAAAAGGGGTTTGGGCATATTTTAGGACATTCATTTCTTAAAGCCTCTGAATCAGCTACTGTATGATTGTGCTGAAGTAGTACGGCAATTTTGAATTATTGCTGTCCTTACTTTTTTTTTGGTCAGAAATGATCTTTGTGGGCTGCTTGAGTACATTGCAGTCATGGGCCTGGTACCATGGCCGCATAAAATTGTCATTTTCGACAAAACAAACAAAAAGAGAGCAACATTTCCACGGTGCTGCCACAGTAGCAGAAAGGAATAAATAGATCCTGAGAGATGCATACATTTTCGAGTTTCTTTATGTAGCAAATGCTCCAACAATACTCCGCCGATTCTCCGAGCTTGCATGACCAAAAAAATGCCCCTGTGTATCTTTGGGAAAAGATTGATCATGAAAAAGATGAGGTAAATCAACCTTAATTTTGTGCCCTCTTATGGTTGCAAGTGATATTCAAACATGTCTGTGGATTACTCGCAAGTGTTTGGATCCAAGCGAAATGGTCTGGAAAGCCAAGAGGGTAGTCAGTGGCCCCCGGTGGGATCTTCGGCTCGCGTGTGCGACGGCGGTATCTTCATCGGCATCCTCTGATGAGGAAAGCTATGTTCCCCCGCCGCATTCTCCACCGCTAGGCCGGACGGGGGGCTGTAATCCCCTGTTCCGCGATAAGGGGGTGACATGAGGGCCTTCCCAGGTTTATAGGGCTGCTGATCAGAAGCGGAGCCGCTTATGTCGTAACCGTTACCGTGACCGTTGCCTTTGCTGAGCCCGTTGCCGTATTTTCTGTAGCGCGAACCCTCCACCTCGGCTCCTTCTTGTCCGTCTTCTCCCATCTCGAAGGCCTTGCGCTTCAGCGGCGCTCCGGACTCTGCGCCCCCACCGAGGCTGTGCGACGGGTAACTGTAACTGCTCCCCACCATCGTGGGTCTGGGGGCCAGAGGGGTCGGGGCACTGATCCCCGGAGGTAAGTAGGAGGCACTGGGGTGGCTGTAACTGGCAGAGAGGCTGTTTTGGGGGTAGCAGCCCGGCGGGTAGTTGTAGACTGGAGTGTTAGCGCTGTAGCTGGGCACGAGAGTGGGTGCGGCCTGCAAAGAGTGAAGAGGGGTAGGGGGAAGTGCTGTGCCTGACTGAGGGCAGTATCCTGAAGACAGGTAGGTGCTGTTGTAGGCTGGAGGGTAGTCCTGGGATGACGGGGCACCGCAGGCGCCGGCGGCACTGTAGCCCGGGTCCGTGGCTAAGTTACTGCTCACGACAGTCACACTCCCTGTGGTGGGAATGCCCGCGGATCCAGAGCCCACCTTGGTGCCAGTTAGCGCTTCAATACCGGGGTAGCACTCAATGCCTTGGCTTAGAGCCCAGGGTTCCGACTCAGTCTTCAGAAAGGCTCCGGGCTCTGGGTAGGCCCCTGAACCGGGGCGCTCGTAGGGCAGGTCCAGTCCCGAGTACTTCTCCGCGTAGCGCTTGAGAAGCGAAGAAGCAGTAAGGGCTGATATGTCATCGCTGGCCCACGGGTAACCCGTGTGAGTGTAATTGCGGCGAGCGGTGGAGGGGTAGGGCTCATGTTTGTGGACTGACGGGGGTGAAGTAGTAGAGGTCACATCAAGGTGCTGCTCAGGCCACTGAGATATAGGGGCGGTGTGATCCGGAGACCAGTGCATCTTCAATAGACCTGTGAAGAACACCGCAATTAGTTTCGTTGAAATTACATACACTTACATACACCTGACTTTGCTACTGGCAGCTGGAGTTTAGTTCTTGGTGAATTACTAGTGGACAGTTCAATATGTGTACAGACTACTTGCCCAAGTTAGAGGTGTTAGGGAATTTAAAAAAAAAAGGATAGATGGATTTGAACCGCACAATAATACATCACCAATGCTGTCCATTAGCTTCTTTTTTGCAACGCAACTTTTGGTCTGATGATAAGAATACCTGCATTAGCATGTGACGTATCTTGGTACACATCACAGTTGAGTACCGATGTATGACTGTGGGCAATCACAGAGAGTATTTATAGTTGCGAGGAAAGTTGGGAGAGGCGGTGGACTCGAGTCACGTGACTTGTCTTGAGTGTGACTCAAATAGCCATTTTTAGGTCGTTGGAACTTGCTTTGCTTAAATGTATGAAAAACTTGACTTTGTCTTGGCATTTATGTGATTTGACTTACACTGCATGACAAGTTTACGTTTAAAAGTTAGCATAATAAAATAGTTTTTAGTGTTTTTCTTTCCCAAAGAAAGTGATTTATTTTCAAACCACCGTATGAGACGATTTGCTGAGGCCACCTCCTGAATCAAGGATCATGGAAGAAGATTCCAGAATTGCTTTTTTAATCAAATAAAAGAAAATGAGAAGAAACAACAAACACAATGTCTAACCTTATCTTTCTTTTGAAAACCTACTAATACAGGTACCATGAACTAGCTAAGTTAGCTTCATGGTTGAGCTAACCAATAGCAGGCCCAAAACTAAAAACTATACAACTATGAATGTCTTAGCCTATGCTAAGACATACTGTATGTAGATACAGATACCACAGAGTTTTATTCACTGACCCATATTAGCGTGTTTGCTATATTTCAAGACATGGCGTCTCAAAGTCAGATGATTAATACCCATACAGTGTGCAACATGTCAAGATTTCTCACCACAAAGGTGTTGTATACACTGGTCGTTGTAAAAACTTGTACAAACATGAGAGGGGGCATATGTATTCTTTACACAATGACCAAATAAGTACAGAGATCCGTCACTACTTCGCGGTTCACTTATCGCGGCTTCAGTGCATCGCATATTTTTATTTATTTTTTTTAGGGGGAAAAAACGTTTTTTTTTTTTTTTTTTTATTATTAATGGAATGCAAATGTACAAACAAACAAAGTAAAAGAAATAACAGTACAAACAACACTGCAAACAAAGCAGAATAAAATCAAAGATACTGGTTTTGAACAGCTCATGGAGCATTCTACTTCTAAAAATCTTCTTGCAAAAAAAAAAAAAAAAGAGTGCCAACAACTACCGATAACAATGTTCTTCTCTCGGAGAAAGACTCCTTCAGTAGAAAAAGACACTACAGCGCAGCGGAGTCAGGACAAATAGGCGCAGCAGCAAAATATTACCGTTCTTTAAACTATTAAAAAAAGAGTTTTTGTTTTTTTGTTTCATTCTGCAATATGTACAGTTTTTCATTGTTAAAAAAAAATCCACCTATCGCAGGCAATTTTTGGAACGTATCCCGCGATAAACGAGGGTTCACTGTAATGATTTCATAAAATTAGAAGATAGAAATGCAGTTTTAAAACCTCGCCAAAATCATAGTTACGGCATGTAAACTAAACACACAAAATGAAAATAACACGTTATGCAAACAATAAAACAAAATAAAATTGTGAACATTTACTATGGGCTACCATAAATGTATTCCAGCAGGGTTCAATTTTCCAGATTAAAATGAGAATATTTTGCTCTCCGACAGATTAGGAGGCAAAGAGTCACCATGGTTAGCTGAGCATCATGTCGGCGCGTAGCCTGTGCTCTTCAACAACACTTCATTGAGGCAGTGGGGGGGGGGGGGGGGGGGTGAACAACTGTCCTAATCTTTATGAGAAGCTGCCAACATAGCCCCCAGCCCGGTCTCCACGGCGATAAGCCTCCATTGGCCGCAACTCTGTCCTCTGCCTTTGCCTCTCTCACATTGAGGCCATTGTTGTCGCTAAGCGAGTCTCCCGGTCAACAAAACCACCCCCACCGAGCGTGTGATCTAATTCGAAGCCAAACCTCAGGGGTGTTCTGGATAGGGGGGCGAACGTGGGCGGGGTCATGTGTCGCAGGGGAACCACAGTACTTTGTCATGCTGCATGCTGACAGTAGCATTTGATTCAGCAGTCTAAAAAGTGTGTTCGTGTGCCATTATACACACTTCCACAAGCAGAGGGACCCGTGACTGGTTTCTCCATCCCTTTTTGACGTGACTAGCATTAGGCTGACATTCCAAGCATTGTGAAGTATTTTAATCTGGATTCCCCCCCGTTTTGGGCGAGGGTGACGTCTGAAAGTGCCCCAAAGTTTCCTCAGCATTTTCTGTTTGATTTAAACTAAAAAATATATATATATATATATTTCTAAATGGTTTGTTGTGATGATGATGTATGGCGATGTAACTCTTTATTGGGAAAGTAATTTATAGTTACAATGAAAAAGTAAATCTAACTATTAAAGTAAATGTGTTACAGTATGAGAGCCTTATCAAAGGGAAAACTCACCCCAAAACTTTCTTCACAAGATTATGTTCTATGCAACACCACAATTCATTCTGGAATTGTAAAGTGTGACGTGGAGCGCAATTCCCGAATATGTTCGGATTTTTCTTGCGGAGGCTTCCAATAAAGCGCTGCTTAGCCCTCTGCCAATGTTTTTTCCCTTCAATGAGGGGTCAGCATTTGCCATTTGTTCATTTTAGCGCTTTGTTACAACTTCAGCTGCTCTTAGAGCGCGATATAAATCCCTATGTATTGTATTGTATTGTATTGTATTTTGTACAGCCGGCCCCATTTTGAGCTCAGATAACTCCAGACCCATATAACTTAGCAATTAACTCTTTTTTTTTTCTGATGAAAGAAGAGAGTCTAAGATTTCTAACCCTGTATCGAATGTTTATGCAGTCCTAAAACTCAATATTCTGTGGGTCCTGCAATTTGAATGAAAATGACAGAAACCCTGGCACTGGAGTGAACACAATTTGCAGTGTTTCGTCTGGCAGTGAATGAGTTAATACTCTGTATGTGGAATACGAGTTAATCCCCCATTTTTTTTTTTTTTGGGGGGGGGGGGTTCATTTAGCTTCATACAACAGGTGAGCCATGATTGGTTGTTATCTGAGTTCTGAGCAATTGCAATGTCGGTTTCAGTTGACAGAAAGTGGCAAAATGGTTGCCGACTGAGATGGATAAAAACAAGTGCATGTTGCTGCTTAAGTCAGACTCCACATAGTGGGGCTGCATAGAACACATTTTTATAAAGACGTTTTGGCTTTAACCTCCCCTTTAATTAGGCTCTAAGTAATTTACTCAGTCCCCAAATTAATTGCCAATTTTTATCATTTTGTTTTCCATTTGTACCAATAAATGTGTTGATCTGAACCTCCTAATTAATGGTTCTACATGAATCTGACAGACAAAATGAAGATCTGTACAGGAGTTAGATGGTAGCTATAAAGGTGCACAAACAGAACTGCGTGACCTTGGTGGTGTCTCAAATCTACTTTTAGTTTGTTGCTTTTATTGTTTATTTATTTCATTTTTTGAAAGAAATTTAACTACAGTATGTAAAGTATGCGTTTTGTTGTTAATAAATACACACATGCGCACACACACACTTGCTCATTCTTCTTTGACGCTGTCTACATGCAGATTAGTGCCGGTCGTGTCACATGTCCACCAACCAGGCCCACCAGATGGGTCTCTAAACGGTCCACATGTTGATCCCTAAATTAAATGATCCTCCAACCCAATAATCCTGCTCATCCCATCCAAGGATGGTAGCGTTCTTGGCCATCAGAAAGCCCCGCCCAGGATGGGAGAAATCCCTGCACTCTAGGGAATTTCTGATCATGGCGCTGATGGGTAGACAGGCACAATAATCTCAAAAAGTGCACACAAAGTAACAAAAGTGTACAAAATAACTTTAACCTTTGCCCCTATGCCCCCATTAAAGAAGACATTTATATTCATGGAAAAGCATCTTTGGCCTCTTCTCGCATTTTAATTATTGATGTGAATTGATTGGGTCAACTTCAGCACTTGACTTTGCTGTGAAAGTCCACAGAAAATGTATTAGTTGAGGTAACAGAGAAAAAAATGCACTAAAGTAATGTTGGTGAGCAGCATAGTGAAATACAGTAAAGTCTCGTTATATCGATATCGGATATATCGATAATCCCGGTTATATCGATACTATTTCTATGCACGCACGGAGAAAATTACATGTAAACAGGGTCGGATATATCGATAGTCCCGGTTATATCGATATTTTTTCGGACTCCCTTGGATATCGATATAACGAGACTTTACTGTAAATTATATTCACTCGAGTGATTATCATATGATATCCTATTTTGCAGCTCTGTGCAAAAATTGAACCAAGTACTTCATCTCTTAATTTAAAGCGTGTAAAATCAACACGATTGTTTCAAGAGGTCCAATCTCATCTAGTTTTTAACAGATTGCCCATAATCAATTAAAAGACACATTTGTACACAGTAATCCGGTGCGATCCTGGAATCCTCATCAAAAATTCAGCAGAATGGAATGTAAAACCTGGGTAGTGGATCACAGAGCTCAGACACCGGGAGATGAAGTTTGAAGTGTGCGCGGATTGGGAAAGCAGACTAATGAAGGATTAGCGCACACGCTCTTTATCCCAATGGTGTCACCAATCTGACGTTCAGCAAGATAAACTGAAAACATCACCAACGCCACAAGAGGGCTCGCAACCGATCGAGTTAAATGTGAGAGATGGAGACAAGTTCGGGCTAAATATGAATCATGCTGCGGTACAGATGCAGATCGATTGGAGGTTTCAGCATTAGCAACGTTAAATGATCCCCTGGATACTGATTAAAATACTTCAACAGTCAGCCTTTGACAATCATGATACAGGCATGATATATGTACGTATAAGCAACACCTTTAGGTTTCGACGCCTTGACCTTCCTCATATATATAACGGGCACTCGTGGCATATTTTTAGTCAGTGTTTTCCCACAATGTGCCCAACAAATGTACTTATGTCAATTCATGGTTAGGGTTCCTGTTACAGCATAAATTATGACAGTCTAGCTAGCTATCAAGCTCGCTGACAAAGCTTTTCGGATGAGGAGCTAAACCTCCAACACCTTCAAAGAAGTATAGATGACGGCTGAAGAAACCTTTTCATTTGTCAAGCTAGCTACCCAGCTATCTATTTGCTATCTATTAGCTATCTATTCGCCGTCTAGCGGGATGGATAGCTATTTATCTAGCTAGCTATTAGCTATCTAGCTAGCTATCTGGCTAGCTATGAGCTATCTATCTATCTAGCTAGCTAGCTAGCGGTCTATTAGCTAATTATTAGCTAGCTAGCTTTCTAGCTACTTGAGTTACTTCCAGGTTGAGTGAACGCTGGCACGTGTGGCTGCCGCTGCTCACCCACAGAAAAAGTCATCCTGCGACTGTAAATTGACCTTGAGAGTTTTGAAAGGCGATTATAAAGGAAATGTATTTTGTGATTATTATTATTTAGTATTATGCTCTTGCTTTGCAGCAAAGTATCAATTTGTTGTTTTAGCATACGTCACATTCTTATTTGATAGTCTAGTCAAACTAAAAGATTGACCAGATATAATTTTAGGAGCAAAATCATGTTGCGCTATATTTAGCTCGCTAGGATAAACCGCTCATAACATCACCATGACAACAGTTATCCTAACCAAGACCTGCACGTCTCCGACAATCAAAATTGGACCGTTGTAATCATTCTCAAGGCTAAATCTTTCCACATATTAAACGGAATCTCCCGAATGACCTCTGTAGTTGTTTCTTGTCTGATCAATTGTTAAAACGTAGGCATTATATGATCAAGATATGGGGGTGGGGGAGTTTTAGCTAGTCACCAATCAGTTAGATCGGAAGATGAACAAATTTATGAAAACAACTTTTGTTTATTTTGCTGTAGCGTTGACCCCCGTTCGCAGTCAATTTGGACCGGTCCGTCCGTGATTAGCCAAAATTCACAAATACTTGATGGGTAATGAAATGGATTTGGGGGGGGGGGGGGGGGGGGGGGGGGGGGGTTGACTCCGAAATTTGGGAAACTAGGAAAAAATGGGAAGAGAGGAACCCCTCCTTCCCAAATGAAAAGATAAAATGGTTCCAATCAATGACGACATTGACTATTGGTAACGTATGACATCGCAATATAAAATTCAAAATGGCCACCGTCAAGTCACTCAGATCTGTGTCAAGAAACATGATGACATTTTTTTCCCCTCAAAACAACCAACTACACCATTAAGACTGTAATTCCAACAGATGCACTTTGTCACTCCAATCCTCTCTTTTTCTGATTTAAGTGAAATGTATTTCATTGTGTATTTCAGTAACTCATTAAAAGTGCCAATGTGTGCTGGAGCATCAGACCTCTGTGTCGAAGGGAGGGTATATGGGTGCGTATGGGTGTGGGGGTATGTTAGGGGGGTGGTGGCGGTGGGGGTTAGCCCAGGAATTAGGAGGGATGAGTGAGGGAGCCCCGGCCCTAATCTAGCAACTGGTGTTGGCTTGGAACTTGTAGAGAGCCCTCCATTCTTGGCCACGCTTGGCTTAGCAGCAGACAAAGATGAGAACTAAGCCGGCTTGGTACTGTGACAGCTTCCCTTAATCAGTGTGATCATCATACAGTCGTACTGCCAGTTTGATGCACATCACACATCTATGGGCGCATGGATGACGCCTTTATGGGAAATACTCACTCATGGTTCAGCAAACTGGAACTAAATGGCGCACGGTGTACTCTGGTCATTTTCAGTTTGTGGATTTAGGCAGCCTTCAAGCGACTGAGTGATTTTCTTGGAATATAATATGATCATTTTCTAGGGCAACCATTTTTTTTCCAAGAATCGCTGTATAAAACCTTCATCGGGATTGCATTTATGATTCGGGCAGGCGCGATGCAATGAAAGTAAAAAAAAAGGGGGGGTCACATTAAATATCTGACCGTTCTGCCCCCCCCACCATTCTCTTGACTCATTCAAAGCCAGATGATGTGCAAAAATGTCTCCACTCCAGTGCCAGGGTTTTTGTCATATTCACTCAAATTGCCGGATCCGCAGAACATTGAGTTGTAGGACTACATAAACATTCAATGTCGCGGAAGAACCATAGACTCTCTTCTTTCATCAGAAAAAAGTAGTTCATTCCTAAATTATATGGGTTTGGAGTCATCTGAGCTTGAAATGGGGGTGACTGTACAAAATGCAAATGCTGTCTCCTTGTGGATCGCATAACCACATCACAACTTTCAATGTTGATAGATAGATATTTTTAGCTAGCGAGATAGATAGACATTTTTCATTGAATAAGGCGCACCTTCAATGAATGAAATGAAAACATTTTCAAAATACAGTATACATACAGTAAAATGCTGACAGTAGTTGCGGCTCAATATTACTTCACATATAAGGCGCACCTGTGTATAAGGCGCAGGGTCATCTTTTGAAGAAAATCAAGGCTTTTAGGTGCACCTTATACACCGGAAAATAGGGTAGATAAATAACTATCATTCTCGATTTTGAGGGGGGGTTGTTACAACAGTGACAATCCTTTCATTAATGTTTCATCTGAAATTTGACACCTCATACAATAATTTGAATAGAATTCAATATTTCTTTTGCTCTCAGTTAACCCTTTTACGTAACACTAAACAAGCTCTCAAAGACAGAGAGCTGCAGCCATGTCAATACCAATGTGATTGGAGTTCCACTTTAGTCGTACGACGAGTACAAACAGTACACGCAGTCGTCCGCCTTCCAACAATTGAGAAGATAACACAACATGTCGAGGCAGGAGAAGCAGAAACGCTTTCAATGAGCTGAAAGGGTTGCACTTATATGATTGCGTCTGGTTTGTTGCGAGGCTGACCTCAGCACGAATGATAGCGGTCATCAATATAAGTTCGACCACCAATTCAGTCACGTTAATACGTATTTGACCAAATTAAATCGTCTTACTCGTGTGATTGATTCAATGAAAGATATTGACAAATGCGATGTGGGTCCTTTTAAAGCGCAATTTGCTAATTATATCTATTTAAAGGGCAACCGACGTCTCCGGACAAGTTGTGTCCATAATTGTAAAATGGCTTCACATGACTTCTACTGGGCGTATTTTGATAAGATTCCACCGCATATAGCTATATTTTACGTTTTAAGACTTGCGCTGAACATTCAGGAAGTCTTGTTTTTGAGTTGGTGACGAGTCCGTACGTGACGTCAGAAAAGGACCCGTAAAAAAGACGCATTGTAGCGTCTTTCCATCACGTCAATGTATTTTGCTCTACTGTTTTTTTAAAACCATGTCTTACACCCAAAGGCCGCCAGCAGAGGGAGGCAAACTCCATGGAAAGAATGTATCAGCGCTGTGGAAACGAGCGTCGCCGGAGCTGGTCGCCATTTTTCTGCGTCTTTTTGAGACATTCCGCCCCCCCCCGCCCGTTTGGCTCAAAATGGCCCAAATAAATTCTTTAATTGATTGCAAACATTTATGCTTTGCTCATCAGGACTATTCGAATCATATTCATAACTGGATGTGTAACAAGAAAACATATTCTCCGAATCTGAAGCCATTGTTTTGATTCTCCAGCAATGCAGGACGTCTTGGCGTGACGTCACGAAAGGGGGGCGGGACTTTCTGAAAATGCCCAATTCGCAGCTCAATTTTTTGCAGATTTTGGACACTTTAAGTCATTTTTATTGGTGTTTTGCATTTGACTAAAAATATCATACTGTGTGTTTTGGGTATTTTAGATGCTATAAAACGTTTTTCTGATGTCAGTTAAAAAAACAAAAAAGTGACGTCGGTTGTCCCTTAAATGACAATTCCTCTAAAGTAACAAATAAGTTATGCTGAGTCAGGGATGTTTGTAGAAGTAAACTGGACCCACAGTCCACTGCATGGTCAGTTTGAGTAATTAGGGGCTAATTAGATGAAAGTAGATGTGGGGGAAGGGTCTGAAAGGGA